>NC_065509.1:29964000-30070125 GCF_006386435.1 Epinephelus moara
CTTAGCAAGGACTCAATTACACATGTGTTCAGTGTAATTATTTAATCTTGTTTGGATGCATTTACTTCACACCTTTGAAAACTAAAACAAGACAAAAATGCATTGCATCTCATTGAAATTGCCCCACTTTCTGATGTGGCTCACCTTATTTCTAGATATAGAAATATATATATATTAGAATACTAACACACTATACTCCTAACCTCCTACTGTGGAGTTAAAGCAGCTTTTTCCTCACCGTATGATCAATTTAAAAGACTTGTCTGGCTTTGCTACTGAGGGAGTACAAAGAATGTGTGGGACGCACAGTATAGACTTGTTTCCTTGCACACATCATGTCTATGTAGTTCTATGCCACGGTGACAGTGATGAATCACAATTGCTGGTCTGCACTTTTTGTTCTGTGCTCTGTCTCTCTGCCTCTTTATTTTAACAGTCTTTATCTGCCTGTAACAAGCATTTTGCAAACTTACTTTCACACAGACACGCACACTCATTGTCTAGCCTGTTTCCACCAGATCATAACCACTGTAGGTGTATTGTAGTCATACTGATCTGTTATGTAAGAGGCACATATAAATGATCGTATGGATTTCTTTCTGTTGAGGCGTTAATGTGGATGCGGTAGAACATTATGTACAATCATGTGTTCACCATCAATACGATCAGTGGTTGCCTGGTGTTACCATATTGATTTGAGTTTTCATCAATCGTTCAGACTGTATGATTTGAGTTTAAGCCAAGTGTTTCTGTGTGCAGGGCATGATGACCAGGCCCTTCAAATGTAATACACAAAAACATGGCGCCGACCTGCTGCTGTGTTTATAAAGACAGACATCTCTGGAGCTGCTGTGTCTCCAGTCACTCTGGAAAACGCAGCTACTCTTGCTTATATTCACTTGTCATTAAAATGTAGTAAAGCAGAAACATTACACACACACACAATCTTGACATAATGCCTACAACAAGAAAAGCAAAATGATGCAAATGAATGCTTAAAAGAAAAGCAAATCATCACTTACACTTCTCTGTGACTGAAGATTGCCTGAATCATCTTGACGTGGTAAACTCTTTATGTACAATCTGCTACTTTCAGCCACTTTAAACAAACGCGGGGTATTTTCTAAGTATTTGAAAAGTGCTGTTTGACCAAGGTTTGCTCACAGCACGTCCAGATTACATCTTCTTTGTGTGATCACGGTGCATAAAGCTGGAAATGGGACCTCTTAGGTGGCCACTTAATGCATGCTTCCTGATCAGACCAGTAATCAAGCCAGGCAGCGCCGTTTGCAAATGGACATCATGTTGGGCTGCCTTTGATGTGTGCCTCTAGACTGCTGGGGAGTGTTTTAAATGTCAATGGAATCTCCTGCCTTCATGCTGGACTGCTTCAACCCTCTGCACCTCACAACGAACATAACACGTACTATAGCTAAATCTCCTGATAATATGTAAATTACATTGATATGCTGTAAATAACTCAGCAATAACATCAATTGTTCTCTGTTCTAATATGGGAATGAGAGCACGGGTTAGCTACTGGATATGGAGAATAATATTTCCACAATCCACAACAAAGGCAGATTTATTCAAATCAATTAGATATGTGAGTGTGAGAGAGAGAGAAAGGGAAAAATCTGACACCCAGCAAGGTCAACCAGTGTGGTTTGTGCACAAATCATTAAATTGCTCAAATAAAATGAAAATCGATGTCTAAATTGTTTCACTTATTTATTCAAAATATGATAATCAACCTTTTTCACCAAAGGAAAGGCCATTTGGGGCAACAGCTCATATTTGTTGATCCTTATAGCTTTCAAAAGCCTCAACTGTAGCAATGGAGATGATTTCACCTGTTCAGATACCCACTCCATTCCAATGGACATAATTTTTCAAGGATTACTTGATCTATACTATACAGCCGACTCCACCGAAGTAGGGTTGTCATGAGAACCGATACTTCGGTACTAAGTCGATGCCAACACGCAAAAAATATGTCAGTACCTGTTTTTTTTCCGGTACCGTAAGTACCGGATACAACTTTGCCCTCAGTGGGCCGTGTCAATTCCTGCTGGAACTGACGGGGGCAGTATACGCGCGTCAGCCTGTGCCGAGGACGCTGAAGTAGTACGCCTGTTCTCCATCGTCTTTGCTAGAAACAATCGCTTCTACAAGTGCTAGAGCATAGATCGGGCCAAAAAATCCAGCCCGACCCCACCCAAGCCCATGCATGTTCTGTCCGAGCCCGGCCCCGCCCGTCCCTTTAACTGTAATTATGAGCCCGAGCCCGGTTTAAACCCGACTTTTTTTAAGGGTACAAACGTGGATATTGCAGGCTGACTCTTGTCTTTCTTTCCATGGCAAGCCTTCATCATGTGCCTCTTAAGTGTCGAGGTCCCCGTCTTTTTGCTGTCATATACCAGCATTGTGCTGCACTTGGTACACTCGGCAAAGCCGACACACACGTTGTCACTGTCGATCACTCACGTGCGCGGCCAGTGGCGCCCCTCAATTTCTGTTTTTGATTTTTATTGTGGTATCGAATGAGTATCGAGAATCGTGGAAATTCGCTGGTATTGGTATCTTTTCTTTTATTTATTTTTTTTTATATACTTTATTAATCCCCGAGGGGAAATTCAATTTTTTCACTCTGTTTGTCAATTACACACAGGAACACACACATGCACAAACAGGACCTATACATGCACTAAGTGGAGAGATGTCAGAGTGGGCTGCCCACGACAGGCGCTCAGAGCGGTTGGGGGGTTCGGTGCCTTGCTCAGGGGCACCTCGGCAGTGCCCAGGAGGTGAACTGGCACCTCTCCAGCTACCAGTCCACGCTCCATATTTTGGTCCGGACGGGGACTTGAACAGGCGACCCTCCGGTTCCCAACCCAAGTCCCTATGGACTGAGCTACTGAGCTACTGCTGTATCGACTCCTGAAATTCTGGTATCGTGACAAGCCTACACCCAAGTGCACAAACTAATTTGACAGGACGACTACAAGCCAATCACAGGGTTGCACATCATCTAAAATGGACTGCAGTAGAGCCACGCCCCCTTTAAACAAGCATGACGGACCATGAGATAAGAAGAAAGCGCAAGGCAGGTTTCAGTCTATTAATCATATTGTTAAAGTACATAATTTGTGCATAAACTGTATTTAAAGCAGGGGTGTCAAACATACGGCCCGGGGGCCAGTACTGGACCACCAAAGGGTCCGATATGGCCCACTAGATGACTTTGCACACCTAATGTTGATGCACTTGTAAACGCTAAGAGGTGTCAGGTTTCAGAGACAATTTAAAAAGTGAGTGGATACTTGAAGTAAAATGCTGCCTCAGAGGCTTTTTCCACCCTGACCACAATACAGTTCTCTGAAATGACAATGAATAGGCTACTTACTGTGGTCATATTTAAAGATGGTGAATATTGTACAAAATATTATCAACCAGCAGCTTCAGTACAAAAGAATCTGCATCAGACAAAACAATATGGGTGGAATCCTGCTGCTGAGACACTGACAAACCTTCAGACTGTAAATGGTTCGTGAAGCAGGGGACAACTTGACTTGCTTCTTTAAAAGCTTCCACTTTAGTGGAAAATTATGAAGAAAAAAAAAAAAGACATGTAATGAAAGTGAGTGGTAGGCTGCCTGAATTTGGGAAAACTGAGACGTACTTTTAAATTTGCACAATTTTGTCCTTGGGAAAGTACGGAGGAGCTGAATGGTTTCAAAAGGAAAATGAAACTACTGTTTGAAAAGCTTATTTTTTGATTTGATTATCTAATGATACAATCAGCTTATAATGCTGCCTACTGATTATGTACATAAAATATAAATGTCAGGGGGTTTTGAATATTCTGCGTTCTGGAGATACTTCAGACACTGACGATATTTTGAGTCATGATGACAGAAACAATACATAGTATATATACAATGTGTTTCAAAGCATCACTTTATCCACTGATGTGAGTTAACTATTCGTTAATATTAATAAACTCAATTAATGAAGGTTCATTAGTACGGTTTTGTATTTATCTGTAATGTAGCACAGTGTTAACACTGTTACTGATACTATTCTTTCTCACACCTTCAACTCAAACCATTGTGTTGCCCCGCCCAAAATATATCATTTAATAATTGAATTAATATCGTAAACATGTGGGCGACTAGTCGACTACTGGCCTTAAAGGCACTATGTGTAACAATTTCAGTTGTTCTTTGAGACAAACCAATTTTGCAGTCAAAAGTGTGTCCGAGCACGTGTATTTACCTCCATCAGCATATCTAAGTATGTCCGTAAGCTCCGAAATTCTCATTTATATATACATTGCGACCGGTGTCTCATCATGTACGTGCGCCATCTTGAAAATACAGGTATGTACAGGGAAATACTTGAGAAATACTGAATTGCCTTTCGCGTTTTCACTTGTCGGTTTCTGGTTTCCACCTGCAGGTTGAGTGACGAAAAGCAGCAGCAAGCCGGCTAGTCAAAAGTGCCGGTGCATTTGAAAAAAGGCAAAAAGGCAACGTGACTGGCCATTTCAAAAAACGAGGGTCAACATCGGGGTAGCCTTTCCCAGGTGGAGAGAGCTGCTGAGGGAGAATCACAGCTAACAGCGGCTAACAGCTGTTAGCGACCAGCGCCGCTAACAGCTGTTAGCCGCAGTGTTGCAAGGAGAGGGATGAGGTGTGTGAGGTTGAGCCACTTGTCAGTTGTCAAAAGACAAGACGTGATTGGTTTGTTTCGATTTACACGTGCCCCAACAGTCCTACATTGTAAACACAGCCAGCATGGTGAGGAGGGGGTTTGTCAACTTGCGTGTGTCTGTGTAGGAGCCTGAATAAATACTCTATGAAGTATCGGATGACATGGTTTCATCAATGTTATCATAGGTTTTTGGTACACAGCAGCTACCGTTGTTGCAATACGTGTTTGAAACACTGAGGCGCTAGAGTGCGCTATCCGTTTGAATGCAATATACGATCTCAACACTAGATGGGAGAAATTCACACACAGTGCCCGTTTAAATGACGACTATTGGTTGACGAGGAAAATTCTTAGTCGGACGCAGCCCTAGTTTACTGTCATATTTAGTATTGGGTTGTTACTCACATTCAGATTCATAAACTTTTTTTTTTTTTTCCCTAATGATTTATGAGTGGATTAAGAGTACAAATCCACTATGAGAATATTTTGTGTGTGTGTGTGTTTGGAACATAATTGGATTCTGAATGGGTTAAGTAAGCGTAATGTGTCAGTCCCAAAAGGTTGAGAATGAAATGCATCTCAAAGTGTAACAAGTCAACAACTGGTCAAGTTTTTAATTTGTTTGTAGGTAAAGAAAGAATGGTGGCAAGTGTGATAAAAGCTGTGTTGGGGGGAGAGGAAGAGAGGGAGGCTGTATATTGATCAGATTCCTTCAGTAGGACCAGTGGCCCAGCAGCTAGCGTGACAGAGTACAGCTCCATTCAATAGCCTTATCATTACCACAGCACAAACCCATTCAGCAGGTCAGCCTATTTGGCCCCTGGTTCAGTGTGTGTGTGTGTGTGTGTGTGTGTGTGTGTGTGTGTAAGTGTTTGTGTCTGCATGTGTGTGTGTGCTTGAGTGCATGCAGCGAGGGAAAAAAAAGAGGGGGTAAATTTCGATTCTTTGAGCCAATGAATCCCATTATAAGACCACTTACAGCACATTTCTTTGTTCAGAACACTTTCAGCCTAATGAAGTGTCCAAAGAGTGGAGTTAGAAGTAAAGAGAAGATGCTATCCACTAAAGAGTGTTTTAAAGCACAGGTAAAGTTATCGGTGGACAAAACCACCTGCAAAGTCAGATGTTAGTGGATTTTACTGAACAAACTTTGCCTTGTAAATGTAAACCCAGGGCCTAAAAATAATGTTTAACATTGTGCTGTAATCATAAAGTCTGTTTTCTATAACAGTGCTATAGGGCTCTGTGATTGGCACGCTGTAAATTAAATCTACTTCTCACATCTGGCAGAGACACAACATGGAGAAAATCAAACAACCAGTGCTGAGGAATTAAGCCTAAACTGGTTTGTTTTAAATACAAAAGGACAACCTCATCCTTTATTAGATTACAGTCATACATGAGTGGCAGAAGTAGCTGTCAAAGATGGGGGAGCTAGAGAAGGAGAGACACAGACCGGGGAGAGAGGAATAATGGAGCCGTCTCCATTGGCAACGCAGAGGCACAGGGGCTATTTTTAGCAAATTAATTTAAGGCTCTAAATAATTAACTGATAATTATCTGGCAATCAAGAGTAAGATAAAATGATCTCCCCAAGAGTTTTTTTGTCATGTGGCTCAGCAGGCGGACGGAGGAGCTTTGTGTGACTCGCCAGTCAAAAAACTGTTGGGTGTCATGGTGCAGAAAGAGGAGGGGGAAAAAAAGACGGGGAATACAGTAAGATGTACTTGCTAGAAGGCAAGTGGATTTGCCAATGAATAGTCCCTAATGAGTGACAGAAAACTGGCACTTATAATCTATTTGTTTGTGTAATAATAGATGTGCGCAGCAGCTGTCTTGCATGTGTTTGTCACACGTGTTTATGCACACACACACGCATACACATGTCAATATAAACAGCTACAGAAGATACACTTGACACAAATTACTAACACATGACTATGCAAAAAAATGTAATTTCTCCTCAATCTTTATAAATGTGAATCAAGATGTGAATATTTTCCTCGTCAGGGTGACTAAGCGAAAATGGAGACTGAATAGAGGTTTAGCAGTTATAGTTGTAAGTTCAGTGGAGAGGAAGAGGATGTTTTGTGTCTGAGTTGGGTAATCTTCACCTCTGACCCTGACAAGATTCCCTCTAAGGAGAGAGTAAGAGGCGGGAGGAAGCGGTGACAAGCAGTTGATGAACTGCCTCAGGCTGGGTGTGTGAGTGTCCTCCAACCAGTAAAAATAAAATTACTTCCATCGCCAGTTCATCTCCTTCTCACCAAGTATCTCCTCTCCATTCTTGTCTTCATCTCTCTGACCCTCTCGTGTTTTACTCCTGCTCTCTCTATCTCATTACTCCCTCAGTCCTCCTGAAACTGACCAGTATAGAATAGGTTGTCAAACTAAGTTGCAAATCTGTCAATCTGTCTTTCTCTCGGTCACCTGGATTTTTTTAGCAGCTTCCTTCACTCGTACCTCTATGATGTGTATCTAATTGCACAACACTAACTGTTAAGTAGTGCTAGAGAGGAGGAGGAGAAAAAGCGGGGAGAAAATCCGAGAAAAAATGTCTATGATAATGTACTGTATAATACTACTGTCAAATTAAAGGGCACTTTCAGGCTACAAAATAAATAGTGCTAAATGTCAACGTATACACAAGTGCACTGGTTCCCGTCAAGGCTTCACTGGGGGTCTCAAAGCCTTTTTGATTTGAGGGGGTGTAATAAATTGTTATTAGTGTTATTATTGTTGGTTTTTAAATATAGAGTAGAACTATATCTCAGCATTTCCTTCAATTCTGCAAAGACAGAGGAAGTTGTTGTTTTTAAAGTTTAGATTTTCTTTCAAGATATAAACAAAAACTACGATTGCAGCCTCATGGTTATATGCTTCTACGAACCAGTTAAGCTGCAGTTACAAATTATATCCATGTGTGTCCAGACTTAAACGCAGCCATGACAGTTGACAACTTTGAATACGGATGTTGCTGCAAAGAAGCTACATATTCTAAATCTTCAACCCAGCAGCACAGATGATCTTTACAGTCAGCACAGTTTCAAGATTAGTGCCATCAATTCAATATCAGACCAAATGTCTCCCCTTTTTTTCCTGAGATATGACGTTGAATAATGGTCAGAAGACTGTTTTTGCAGAACATTATGAAGTCAAAGCGAAGCTGACCTTTGACCTTTTATAGTATAGAAATCACTTCATAATTTTATTATAATAGACCTTAGTATAGAAATGTTTGAGTGATGGGAAAAACATGTTTTCTGAGGTCACAGTGACGTCGAACCTTCGACCACCAAATCTTAATTAGTTCATTAGGTCACAGTGACATTGACCTTTGACCAACAAAATCTAATCAGTTCATCCATGAGTCCAAGGGGACATTTGTGCCTAATTTGAAGAAATTCCCTGAAGGCGTATTTGTGACATCGCATTCCCAAGAATGGGACAGACGTGCAGACAGACAACCCAAAATCACACTACCTCCGGCCACAGCTGTTGCCCTCACTGAGGCATAAAAAAGGGCACAGGAAAAGGGCAGAGTGAAGACCTGAACATGAGCTACATTCACAGAGCCTTCACTCTCTGCTGAACAGCACTGACCTGCATTAAAAACAGTACACAGTTAAAACAACCAAGAAGCTAATGAACCAATGGCCAAGCGCCAAGAAGAAGACTTAATTTTTCAGAAACAGATGCACATTAACAAAGGGAAAAAAACATGATAAAGATAAATGTACAAAGGTTCCTAAAAATAATCTTCTAACAAATCTTCTCAAAGTTCGCTGAAATTGCTTGTTAACGGAAACTTCCTGCAATTACTGTGTTCACTGCTTAGATTAATTGTAAAGTTTATTAGTCTTTCTGTACTATTGTTATGCATTGAATATAATAGGAATTATCAATAAAATATGTCACTCAGTCATGGGTTGTCAGTTTACGTAATGACAGGAAAGTGGTCCCTTAAGAAAAAGGGTTGGGATTCACTGCACTAGTTGAACAACATCATGCCACTGAGCTCCCATGTCTAAACCAACAATAGGTTAACTTTCTAAAGACAGCACTTGCAGCCTGTGCATATAACTGGTTATTAATTAGGAATATACAACCACCTTCCTCAGTATGACCTTGTTAGTGTTAACCATAAAGAAGACATAATCAGACAATTAGACACAAAATGACTGACAGTAAATTAAAGTGTATGGTAACCATGGCAGGTGCATCAAGCACTGTTAAGCCACATGCATTAAATAGCCAGGAATTTCTTATAGAATCAATAGCAGGCAGCCAACACGTGGACATTTTTTTCCTCGTATATAACGGATGTGAAATAAAATGAAAAAAAAAGTACTTAAGTAAAAAATAAAATAAGTACACAAATGTATGACTTTGCTACAGACACAAGAGTAAATGTAATTCATTACTTCCACCCGTCTCTACTGTATGTTTGCATACTATGTCCTTTTTATGGGTTTGGGATTACAGAGAGGGCGCAATTAGCTTGACAGTGTGACGCGTTTGGTGAGAGCTAAGGTTGACAGGCCTACCTAGCCTCCCCACTGCGCAACCTTTTATAAAATCAATGCCACCACTAAACACCACTCTCCCCTGCGGAGCTGGGCCCTGTTACAGCATCCTTCCCCTTCTAGTGTGGGGAGGAAAACACAGACAAACAGATAAATTAGAGCCTCCCCAGCTGCCCTCCTCTCATCCTCCAGCCTGTCTACCATTGTGAAGTGACAACACTACTGTCAGTTATATATATAAAAAAAAGACAATTCTTTTATTGAAACAAGAACCCCTGCATTTAAACTTCACTTTCTTCAGCCAATTATATTTTCTTTTCTCTACAAAAACATAGTGCTATCTGTGAAAATCATTGTTATTGGCTTAATTGGTTGTCGATGGGTGACACAGAAAAAAGGTTTTGGAGGCTTTGTACACATCCAAGAACAGGATCTTAGCAGTGAGTGGACCGCCGAAGAAAACATTTGCTCACATTATCTCTGCTGCGATACATAAATTGTTCTCCCTGAAAAATACTGCAAGAAATATGTATTATCACACCATGAACAAAAAGGAGTGTGGCGAAGCAGTGTAGAGAGGGGACGAAAAGCATGTTGTGTTAGAGGAGTAAATAGACAATAGACTTATTGTAATGTCTTTCTGTTGCGCACCTCAAGTAAGGAGCTTTCATAGACTGCTCTCTGAGCACATACTTGGAGAGGGACTGGCTTTGGACACTTGCAAACAGTTGACAATGGTGTTGATGGAAAAAGCCAGACATCAAGACCCGAACACCTCCTTTGCAAGCGAAACATCCTTTCATTGCTGCAGTGCACTGTGTTTCTTGGCAAGTGGCACGCAGAGACTCTAAGATCAATGTGGGGACTCATCAGTTTCACAGGACGTTTATCAAGACAGGAATCCGAGGAACACACAAACACACCACAACACTTCAGGTATGTTAGCTTGGCTGTGTTACCTGGTACAACTGCTCCATTTGGCAGTCTGTTGCTCTAATTTGCATCAGATTACATGCCCACAGAGACAAACTCTCCTTAATGGGTAGCATCATCCTCTGCAGGTGGCAAGGGAAGAAAACGTGAGTTGGGAGCACAAAAAACGATCTGCATCCTCAAATACTCACTTGTCATTGGCTGATTGCTGCTCTGATGACATCCATTTGTGCTCGGAGATATAATTTTCAACTGCTCAATCTCTCTTCATTAACATTAACTGCACCATTCCACAATGTGGACACATTAACCCAGTTATTTTCTTAATTACCATACTCGGACTTTTTTTATTCTTGGCCTGCTGTCACCTGAAACCTTTGAGAGTTGATGGGCTATTCTGCTACCTCTACAAAATAAAGCAGTCTCCTCTATGCTTGTGTATACTACATCTGCGTTCTAATTGTCACTTGTCAGAGTGCTGTGTGTTTGGTCGGTGTTTTTTTAACTAGACTAGGTGCAGCCCACTTTTTATCTATGCAGGCAGGGGTGGGTTGTGGGTTGATGGTGGTATTGAGCAGGAGAACAATCTATATCAGTCATTAAAATGCAAATGTGTTTACCAAGTCTAGCTTTGATGCTGCACTAATAACAAGCAGTGGGGAACAATCATGAATCAAACTTGTGTAGCGACCTATTGAACGCACGCCGACGCCATGTAATGAAACAAGAGCTGAAATAAGAGCAGTTTCGACAGTCAATACAAAATCCTGTCATTATCTGAGAACGTGGAACAGAGACTTAAGCAGCACGAGATGACGCTGGCACAATTCCAAAGCTGTATTTCAAAGGAAACCTAGATTCCATGCCCCAAATTAAAGACTATTGCAAGTGAGACAGATAGGAAATGCTGGTGTGCTTTGTAAGTAAACATGGCTGAGAGCACAGCACCTGTTTATGTGTTGTAATCCCGTGCAGCTGGATAGAGTCTGCGGGTAGCACCATGTAGGGCCCCCTGCCGACTGTGTCAAGTAAGGTATAGAGATAATAACACAGCAGGTTTCTGAAATCGATACTTACGTAATCCAAGGCTTCCCCTCTAACCCACCGGTTCACAACCATTTTCGGCCCGTGACCCCTAAAAATAGAACAAACCCCTCATTTAGGGCTGGGTAATATATCAATACTATATCGATAGATTTTGAATATTGTAACACCTTAAGTGTTGTCCCTTCCTGGCTTTACAGGTTGCATTAAAGCAAAGTGATTTAAATCTTTTTTATCTTACCAGACTGATCTATTATTTTTTTTACCCAATTAGTCATTGTATCCATAAAAAATGTCATTGCATAAATATTTTGTGAAAACACCAATAGTCAACCCTACAATATTGTGGCAATATCATTAATGAGGTATCTGGTCAAAAATATTTTGGCATTTTCTCCATGTCACTCAGCCCTACCTTAATTACAGATTGCATATACCATATGAGCTGGGAGCAGCTCATCTGAAGAGTAAACTCTACCTCTCAGATTATTCGATTAGGTAATTTAATTTTTAGAGGCCGAAAAATGTAAAACCAAATGGCATTTAGAAAAAAAAAGAACAATTGCTCAAATGAACTTTAAAGTTCTCACAAAAATTTGGAATTTCTTACCAATATACGCACACCAATATACTTTAGCACCTTATCTCTCAGTGCTACAGCAAAGGTTTGAAGGATATTGAGTAGGGACACACTAATACAGATACCAGTTTTAGGTATCAGTCCAATACTGTGCTCATGGACTAATGATCGTAAAATGACTTAAATAAAACCGCACCAGATACCACTTTATGGCAGTGTGACGTAAACATTTATAAATGTTTTTTTGTTTTTTGTTTTTTTTAAATAATGACAAAGCAGAACAGTCTGCAAACTATGCTCAAAACTGTCCAGAGGAGAAGTGAAAAATAGCTCATTTAACACTAGAAATTTGATCAAACATCCAAAGAACCAACACAACGCAAAGTTCTAGGAGTTTGCTAATGCTAGCAGCAGGAAACAGCAACCAACAGCAAACGCTGGAGAAGAGAGCGAAAATGTCCAAAGACATTGGGGAGAAAACTGGGGAGAAAATTGGGGAGAGTGCTTGAGGTATAAGTATGTATGAGTATAAGATTCCCAGCTGTCACCACATCGCAGAAAAAGCAGGTAACTTCAGTTCTATGAGTATGTGCTGTTGGTGTACCCTTCCAAGGGGTGAAAACAAAACATGTATTCAAAGACATTATTTAAACTGTTACGGTATTATCAAGTATTTATATCAGTACTCGGTGTCAGCAAGTACCCAAATGTTAGTACTTGAACTTGTATTTTGTCTGAAAATAGTAGCATCAGTGCATTCATAATATAAAGTGTTGCTACTATAAAATGTGATGATGGACAAAAAAAAAGGGTCAATCTTATGGAAAATACCTTAAATCATCTGTGATTTCTCATTAAGCACCTAATTGACCGTGACGACTCCCTTTCCCTATTGGCTAGTGATCTGTGAACATGTGGGTTACTATCGAGCAACACACCTATACCTTAATAAATAAACTCCAGATGGCCGCACAACAGCAAAGGAAGGTCTGGTCCCTCCCTCTACACAGAGCCAATTAGAGAAAGCGGTTCTTAGACGAGACGGCAGCCACATCAAACAGAACAAAATGAATTAAAGTCATAACAGATATCATAGTTCCCACAAATTCCATGGACAAACTTTCAACACATTTCCATGAGGACCCATAATAACATTTCCATGACCATTCACAATGTACAAGATGGAGTAGTGGGACACAGCATAGACATGGAAACTTTGGGATTCATGATTCCTAATGTTAAATCACACTGTCACATTATTTTTCTCTTATTCAAATATATTAGATTCAAATTCTATTCAAACATAATTCCAGCTAGCGGGCATACATGGAGGGAGAGACGGAATGCGGGGAGAAAATGCAGAAACATATGCGATGGTAAACAAATTGTTGTCACACATCGGGGCAAATTAGAGCAACGCTATGTCAACAGCTACAGGAAATAGATTTGCTGTTATGTTACATTACGCAGAAAGTGATCCATAGAAGATTACTATAACAATTAACGCCAATCTCGTTTCCCATGGCCAGAAGACAACACTGTGAAATTCAATGAACGTTGAGATATTCATACCCTGCCCTCCTACAACTACTTCCTCAAGCTTTTAGTTCAGCAATGAGTTACTTTTTCATCCAGAGGCATATCATTTTATGGTCACATAAGACAGTACAAAAGGAAGCACCATAAACCAGCTTATCTTGAATCTTGTCCTGATTTTACCTTCTTCCTGTATTGTCAACAAGTGCTACAGACAAAAGCGCTGCCTGTCACAGAGAATTGACACGAGGAAGCTCTCACGTGAGTGGGGGAAAAAAACCCAGAAGGGCTCCAAAAAATCTAGTTGATGCCCTGGGAGTCTGTGTGGCAACACAAAGCCATGTGGGGCTCTGTTCAGAATATCTACTCACTCACACAATCTCTTCCTCTAGGAATCCTGAAAAGAGTTAGCAACCCACTTTTGAGCTTAGTCAATCTGAGAGAAAGGGATAAAGAGAAGAAAGGGGATGGGTAACATGAGAGAGTGAGGACAAGACAGTAATAGATGGGCGAAGGAGACAGAAAGAGAGAGAAAGGGGGTCTCATCCTTTTGCAAATCGTATCATCTCTGTGAAAGCGGACAGAGAGATAGAGATGAGCATTACTACTAATCTCCAATCCGCACCTTGAAAAGAAGTCTAACTTTCATTTGCCACTGACAAGCTCCCTCGTGTGATCTCTGTGGATGACAAAAGCACTCCATGGACAGATTACATAGTGTATTTACTGTCCTACAGTATGGAGTAAATCTCCAGTACAGAATCTGCGCCCTTGATTTTAACGAACTCCATTCGAGTTATTTCACAAATGTGCTTAAACACTACAGCTTTGGAAAAACATACATTATGTTATATAAAGTCCTGGCAATCGGTAGACTGTGAAATTAAAACTAATCTCAGAAAGGATTATTATCTCTGATCAGCCTTGCATCAGGGAGAATACTTGATACTGCTCTGTTTCAGATCAAATCTAATAAGCTTAAAGGTAAGTATAGGGCTTAGTATTCATTTGTGGATAGAGAAGCCCATTCTGTACATAGTTCACTTGTAATATGATAAGGAGATATTGTTGGGGGATTAGGTTATCTCCCAGGAGATCTATTAGTGGATAAGTCCTACTGGCTGTCTTATGAATCATTACCTTACTGGTTACAATCTGATCTGCACATGCTCTACCCTCAACTACCAACACAATGACCACACACACATGCAAGCAAAGCACACATACAAGCACGGTGATTTAAGCCCGCACGCCTGAAAGCACAGAGATGCATTTTCAGGACACAACTTAACAATGGAAAGCCAACATACAGTGCCAAAGTGGTGCGCTGAAAGGTCACTTAGGGCTTCATTCAGCTTCGGTGAAAGGAATACAAAGATGGGAATCAGTGAATTGCAAATGTGTCCACAGCACAGCAGGGCACATCCACAGTCCCTGTGTGGGATGATAACCAGAAAGGTAGGGAACAGACGCTGCATCAGCTGTAAATCCTGCAATAATGGCTAAAGTGACATTAAATAACACAGGGACTAATCTTCTTCGTGGGGAATACAGTTTCAGTCAAACTGGCTCCAGCAGAGTGCTTTTTGGCTATTAGCACAATAACCAAAATGGAGGGCTTTAACAGGATGGAAATGGAGAGGCAATCGGTACAATGATTCTGTGAAGAATGCCACAAAGTCTAATGCCATTATTAACACATTGGCACTATGTATCACCGGCTTGGCCCTATCATTACACATTCAGCTCAGACAGCATCCTTTACCACAGTCACGATTGTGGTATTTAGCAAGGAGAGGGAAAAAAAGACAACAAACTGAACAGTGTTCCTGCACAGAGCCTAAGGGTTGGACGGGTGAAATTCAATCCACTTTTTTTTTTCTCCTACCTGTTAGAAATCTATTAGAGGCCAATAAGGATGCTGAGGGGAGAGGGTTTGAGATATTTCAGGTCAGCCTTAGAGGTTAATTGTTGAGTCGTCTGTCTGGTCAGTGAGGGGATCACTGTGTGAAACCAATCCTGAAGGCAGGGGATGAACGGTGAGTGTGGATGGCATTCAGGAGATTAGAGCAGTTGATGGGAGAGGCAGAGTAAACGGGAGAGAGTGAAAGAGGAGGGAAACATGAACCCATAGACCTCAAATCAACACGTTCGCAAGGCCGCCGATGCTAAGTGGGTTTAGACATACACTTAATGTGCTTGAGAATAGTTATGTGTAGCCAACAAGGCCACAGAGGCTGGCTTTACTTACATTTAAAGTACAGGGCGTGGTGTAACCTTTGTGTCAAGTAGAGAGAGGATAGAAATGTTACTAGTATCAAAATAAGTGCTCTACCTCCTACCTATGACCCACTGGAAGATAAAAAACACACATGCACACAGAGCCAGGCGAACACACACACGCACACACACACAAGACAACCTGCACCACCCACTCTCTCCCCTCACTGAGGTAATTAAATAGAATCTGCTGAACAGTGGAGACAAACTGATTACAGTCCAGCTTAATCACATCCACAGAAACCTCAAGGAACCTTTATTCGTCTATTGCTACGCCTGTTCTTAAGGTGACCATTTTATCACAAAATAACACTTAAATATTATTGTACACATATTTACCATTAACTAGTATCTTATTAACATCCATATTAGTAGCATGTTGGCTCTTTATTAGTCATTATAAAGCACCTATCAATGCCTTTTTCTGTGCGATGATATTCTACAAATACTAGGCCATTAACTCAGAATTATCCCTCAATTACACCCAAATTACTGCTTATTAATAGGAAGTAAGGAAGTTGTTTCACATGGGCCTGATAAGGGTCTGTTAATTGCAGCAGCTGTGTGCTGTAATGGATTTACTAAGTGTGAAGAAGGATGCAAAATTAGAATAATAAACCTGTGTGGGTTAGTTAGTGTCAAAGCACTACTGAAGTAGCTATGAACAAGACGTCACTGTAGAAGGGAGAAAATATTCGCAGTGAACTAAATACAGAGTTATATGGACACTATTGTAGTTTTGTTACATAAGAATAGAGCATATTTATTCAGCGTAATTAAGGGAGAATGTCTCTGCCATCTTATAAGGCTCATACTAAGCAAAGCATATTGGGACTCTGGTACTTGTTCATGTACAACTACATCCTTATTTCCTACTAATAAGCAGTAATTAGGAGGTTAGTAAGAGGAAAAACTTTTAGTTAGTAGCCTAGTAGCTTTAAGAATATGGTCATGCAGAATAAGGCATCAATAAGTTCTTTATAATGAATAATAAAGAGCTGATATGCTGAAAAACATGCTTATCAATTGCTCTAGGATCTCGTGGGCTGTTTCGGGGTTTGTTGCGTCCTGATATGGCTGCCTTCATATCAGCTTTTCTAAAAAATTGAAATGCATGTTCAATGTTTATAGGCGATTTTTGCAATAAAATTGTGGGGGCAAGTGAATACTGCAAGAATAGTTGCGATGCTGTCACAGATCCTAAGCTTATTATAATTAACATCTAGCATTTCAAACAGAATTACATTTTTTTTGTGATGGTAGGGGGCAGCAACAACTGACCATCAACAATCAGCTGTTTGACGCAGCGCTGAAGAACTGTTTCCCTCAGCAGCTCTCCTTCTGCTGTCTCTGCCCGGTTAGCACAAGCTAACACAGCACAATGTGATCTATCCCCTACTTGTTATTTTCCCAGAAGCCATCAGAAGCCCTGCAGCAGTGATTAACATCTGACGCTGAACGTTTAGAACTGTTGGGTTCTGTTAGTCACGTTATGCTAACAGTTTGCCCTGTCACTATGAACGCATTAGTACATCCAATCCAACTAAAATGAGAGCACTGTTGTTAGACGAAACAGAGCGTTTTATTTCCAAATGAACTAACGAACCATTAAGTTAATCACACATTCACTCCACTTGGCGCTCTGCTGTTCTGTCTCCCCAAACAGAGCATCCAGAGTGGGTTCTGCTGTTCTGAGACTGCAGTGCTCTGACCGAACGGTACATTCCAACAGTGCTGAGAATTTACAAACTGTCCAGCTTGTGCAAGAGTGTGCCCCAGCACTCGGAGTGAGTATTGCCTAACGCAACCCAAATGTGTGTTACTCTGTTCCAGGCACAGAGCTCGGGTATTGTATGGCAGTCTCATGATTTCCTGTTTCAAATAGTAAAATCTGCTGTAGTTACACTGATGGGACAAAATTGCTAGGTCAGGCAGAATTCAAAAGGTTTGGCTGAATTTGCGCAACATCCTGAAGGGGCCGGCTAATAAGCAAGGACTTCATGGTAAATACATGAACCTGCAGATAAAAAGTCACCAAATTAGGGGAAACAAATAAAAAAAAAAAAAAAACACAAAAAGAAGTCACATAAAAACAACATTGGCTGAGGTTGGCGATGAGGAATTGTTTACTTTGTTGTGATGAAGGTCAAATTAAAATGGAGAATGCAGACTGTGGTGGGGTGATGATAAATATTCGGCTGTCTGTTCAGATGTACAGTGAAAAGACATGGCCCTCCTGTGGGCATCGCTCCGCATCTCTCTGGCCGCCTCCATGCCAGTCCCATTTCACAACTTGTTCTACATCTGTGACACATAAACACACACACACACACGTACACACTCCCGCATATACACGAATGCAGCGGAGGGCTTTTCTCTCTGTCGCTCGCACATAGAGAACGTCCCTCATCACCTTGCTCAGAGATGAATGAGTTCGCCACTGTCCTCAATCATTTTAATCACTTCAATGGAAAATGCCTCATTCACGGCTATCATTCTGTACTGCCTTGCAGCTATCTCATGTATACACATTTCTACACTCCCTAAAACAGCCCCCTCACAAACACAATGACTGTCACTCTGTGATAATACAAACTCTTGTGATACTAGAGCCCTGTGTAACCTCCTCCACTATCTTCCCTGGCTAATATCTAAATGCCTGATGACGTTAATTAATCTGCAGTAATTACAAACATATAAATAAATCTGCGTATATACACACCTGGTAAGCATACAGTGAGCTAATTCAGTGGCTTTGAATCGAGATGTTTAAGGGCAGCAGGTTTACAGAGCAACATCCTAGAAAAACACATAACAACTGAATTTTAATTTGCATTATTCCACTTTGAAATGATTGTAACATTTAACCTACCTTAGCTGGATATATGATACTCAAAACGCAAAACCTGACTCTTCAACTCATTGTCAGATTCCTCAAACCATTATGAATAGTAGATAACCCTAAATGTGAAGGTACTGACAGCTCCCTCTAACATTTTGTTTTTCAGATTTTACTGATACAAAGAGCAGCTCTCAGTCATGTAATTAATATTAATGATGTTAATATAGCTGTGAGGCTTAAACTACGGTTGACCTGATTGTTTTAAAGCAATGAAGCTTTATTCGTAGCCATAGCAATCCAAGCAATGGTAATGCTTAAATTACAATTACAATTAAAAAATTTTTTAAGGTACTATATAGTCTTCATGGTGTGCACTGGAAAGGGGAGGATGGTGCAATCACCGACAAAGTGGAAAGAAGTGGACATAGCCACCATGACATCACCCAGTGGTTTGTGGACTACTGTTCTGAATCCTTGGGTTTGGCATTTTGGTCATTGGTTTTGGTTTTTTGGAGCTAGAAGTGAAATTTTTGGACAAGTGGGTGGGGCTATGGAATAGTGAGAGATGGATCTGTTGGATATGCATTGCTACACCTCAATCCTGATTGCTTTACCATCTATTTTACTCTAAATGGGACCATAAATTATAAAATGAACATCATGCTGTGTTGAAAAAGACTTGAAACCAGCAATTAAGACCATAAAGTCATTAGGAAAACATTTATTGAAGTAATAAATCAAGTAAGAAGTTAAGTCATTTTCTTGTAGACTCTATACAATCACGATCAGAGTCGCCCCCTGCTGGCCAGTAGGAAAATAAAAAATGCAGTTTTGGCACTTTTGTATTTGCTTCACTTTTCAGACTCGTAGTCTCATTTATAAAACAGGACCCATCATAAAAAAAATAAAATAAAATAAAAAAGCCGAAAATGGCATGCTCCCAAAAATATGTGACAACTTCTACAATCAGGCTTCCACCTTACCATCTGCGTCGCCAATTTCCCGTTTCCAAAATGTTTGTAAGCATGTGTGCAAGTTTCTCCTATCGAGTTTGTTTTTATAAATCACAACTTTTGCTTGGGAAATGGCGAATGCTTCTTTCAGGCTAGGTTTTGTGCGTACGCAATGTTTATAAATGAGACCCCAGGTGGCTACATCCACTTCTTTTATGCAGTTTACAGGTACAATTTATTATTGTTATTTTAAGAACACTGCTCGCTGAATAGGACGCTCCTCTGCTGTCTAGGTTTAAGATTCTTTTGTTTGTTACTTTTGCCATTTTTGCCTTTATTAGATAGGAAATTCTAGCGTAAAATGGGGAGTATGAGGGGGATGACATGCAGCAAGGTGGCGGAGCTGAAATCGAACCCATGGCCACTACGGCAAGGACATAGCCTTTGTACATGGGGCGCCTGCTCTACTAGGCAGAGATGGGACCAAGTCCCACATGTGCAAGTCTCAAGTAAGTCCCAAGTCTTAACCTTCAAGTCTCAAGTAAGTCCCAAGTCATTTTTTCTTGGGCAAGTCAAGTCAAGTCACCTTATTTTTGTAATTTTACCTGCAGAATCTGATCTTAATAAAGTGAAAAGACAAGATATAAGTAACTGTCAGTAAACACTGACTTCATCGCTGCAATGTATACTTTGCAGGGGCGACCCCCATGCGCGCCCGCCCGACTGCACACACACACACACACACACACACACACACACACACACACACACACACACACACTAACCAAGGCAGCGGCCAAAATCACCCATTTAGCTCATTTAACCCTGTGTTGCTTGTTCATAAAACGTACAGCAGGTCTTGTGATGAACCGGTCAGAATGTTCGCTCACGTTTTCTGGGGTTAATGTTAGCAAATAAATTAAAAAACAAGTTCCACCAAACCCCCCCCTCAGCCTGAGCTCCTACCGGGTAATCGACATTATTTTTTAAATTAATTTATTAATTTTATATTCAAACTGAAAACATGATGTGAATAACACTCAAGTCATCCAAGTCATCGTGTCTCAAGTCAAGTCAAGTCCCGAGTCTTTAACTTCCAAGTCCGAGTCAAGTCTCAAGTCTTTTATTTTTTGTCAAGTCAAGTCACAAGTCATCAAAACAGCGACTCAAGTCCAAGTCACAATGACTCGAGTCCCCATCTCTGCTACTAGGTAAGCTAGCGGGCACTCCTGCTGTCTAGGTTTAAGCTTGTCAGTTTGTATATTGCTACAAGAGGCAGCCCCGATGATGACTACTGTGCTTTACGTTTTCTTTTGATGCATAGTGCTTGTGGCTTATCTGTGACTGCCATAACTGTCACAGATGGAATGACTGTCGATGTCATTGGACAAACATGAAAAAAAACATTGAGGGGCATTGTTTGAAGAAGTTGAAAGTTAACCTTTCCAGCCAAGTTGCTGGTGTGTGCCTCCATGCAGTATTTATTAGTTGACATTAAACTGAATTGAAGTGTTTAAGACTTATTTTAGCAACTTATTTCGAACTGACGATTCAGTGGTTAAAAAAAATGTGTTGATGAAACTGGGACTATTGAGACACAACCGTACAGTTTTATACTGGCAGGGAAAAGAAAGACACTGAGCTAAAGGAGGCAAAAAGCTGCACTGAATTTATTTCCCAGTGAAGTCTGCACCTAATGCTGCCCATTCACATTACACTGGGTCATTTGAGTTATATCAATATAAAAAATATCACTTAATGCATGTTTTATGCAAATGCCCACTATTTGACTTCAGAAGAGCCCTGCTGCTTAAATGGGCTGGATCTACATAGCACTTTCCTGGTCTTAGTGACCACTCAAAGTGCTTTACAACACAAGCACCATTCACTCATCCATGCACAGATTCATACACTGATGGTCGAGGTTACTATACATACAGGTTGCCACCTGCTCATTGGATAAACACACCGTGGCCCAAGGTAGACGACCACTCCACCTCCTGAGCCACAGCCACTCTGACCCACATATATGGTGAGTACTCAGTACATGCATAAAGCACTGGGAAAAGAATTAAGGTTTTACTAGAGGCTACAAAGTGAGGGTAAAGGTTGATCAAAGGTTCAATTGAGTGATTGCTGAGATATAACTCTGACATTGTTGAACTGTGGGCAGTTTGCACGAACGGCAAAACACAAGTGCTATAGTCTTGCTCAAAATAAAGGGTTAACTTCACTGACCCAAGTAGACGTTGATATCTCTATATGCAGCTGAATAAAAGTTGTGGACCAGGTGGCACAGAAGAATGTCTATATTTTCACACATTTAAAAACTGTCACTGCTGGCACTAAATGACCAGACTGTAAAAAATGAACGGGGTCACATCGTAACGGAAGTTTTATTTTAACCAGTCTTTAAAAATCAAATTTGTGCATGCAAACTGTAGGAGTAGGGCAAGAGAGCACATGCAAATAGAATTATATTTCAGATGCAGCATCATGACCTTGCTCATAGAGGTTTAAGAATATGACCAGTGGATCAAACAAGCCCGGGGCATCATAACCCCTGCTGTAGTATTCATCACTAACGTGCCCCAGGAGCATAGTCAGCCCACAGAGCGCATAAAAACTGCAGTCATTTAAATTGTTCAAGTTGTTCTTGATTTTGCAATATCATGTTTCAACTTGCCTCTGGAAACAATGTGGAAACCTTTCCAAACTGTTTTCAATCACAGTGATCGGTGCCATGATCTGCTCCACTGTGCTGGAGATCTTATCTGACTGCGTTTTCACAAAAAAACATGCAAATCTCCAGTAGGCTGGTGCTTTGATGATGGCAACCGTACAGTGTTGCTGTGCAACACCAGTGAGCTGTGGCAGCACCACACTGATGTGTCCCTACAGTTAACACCTGTTGCTACCTACACCTCTGGATGTGTGTTATCACACCTGCGCCTGCTCTGTGACGTGTAACATCAGGACACGGCTGAACAGAAGTGTGTGTTTGAATGGATTACAGTTGGCACCATTGTTGTGTGTTGAAACATCTCTAGACTGTGGGCTTATAGGAAGGAGGTGTGTACGTGTTTTTAAAAACGAAGATAGACAAAAACATATTTTGACAAACATCTCATTATCACGCAGCAGTTGTGTGAAATGGGAGGAGCCGCTGGTTCCAAAAGCATTCCCCCCCCCCACTGTAAATTAGCATTTCAAAGATTTTTTTTTTTCTTTTTTCACAAAACCCTCAACGTTTGTCATCACAGAGGGCAGTAACAGAATGTAAGTCTCCAAGACAGTGCTGTAGGTTTATCTTTTGGCCATCCCTTATAAATATCCCCAATTTATTTCTGCGAGTTATGTTTTCTTTTCTTTATTTTTCTTACTTTCTTTTTTTTAATGAATCAGTTTGGCAACCTGGCTCTAAATGCTCAAGTACCCATAAGCCTCAGCGGCTGTTGCCATGGAGAAAATTCTAGCCAGATAATTCTTCATTCAGATAATTTCCTTGTTGCTGCTACTGGGAGAAAAACACTACACTTAAGTTGCTGAATTTATCTAATACTGACGTAATTGGATTGATTTAAAATGAAAAAATATATATATATATTTTTTTTCAGGTTTCTGTTTAGCATAATCATTAGCTTTAGCAGACTGCTGGTAGCATTACATCATCATTTTAGGCTCAGTGGCTGGATGTATACTTATTTACTTATGTACACAGGCTTGTGCCTTAATAAAGAACAGATATTTAAAGGCCCAGTGTGTAGGATTTAAAATAATTTAGTGGCATCTAGTGGTGAGGAGTGTGCACTGCAACCAGCTGAAGCTTCTCCTGGTTAAAATTCCTTAAGTGTTCATTGTTAAGGGGGTTTCTACTGGGAGCCGAAGGTTCATCCTCTCTCAAACAAAGGGATTCGGTGATTAAAACCGTTAAAAACACTGAATAAAGCAGTTTAACATTACAAATCGGTGTTTCTCTAATGCAGTTTGGCATGTCGGAGAGGGGCAGCTCGCTAACAACATGCTACTGTGTGCTCACTTTTTTTCTGACCCAGAAGTTTAGGAGGTTTTTACTGGGAGCCGTGTTATTCACAGAGGTCTCCTCCTCTCCAAAACAAATGGGCAGGTGTTTTAACCAGTAAAAACACTGAATAAAGCAGTTTCACACTGCTCGTCGCAGGTGGGTTTCTAAACACGTTTTCATAAATGGCCCTATAGCCAGTGTTTGGCTTGTCTATTCTGAGCTGCTGCAAAGACATGGCAGTGAACATGTCAATCTCCATTAATAAGGACCCACTCCCTATGAACATAAAGAGCTCATACGAAGGTAATGAAACCACAGCAATCCTTATTTTCAGGTGATTATACACTAAAGAAAACAGACTTATTATTCATTTCTGCAAGTATACCCCCTTAAATCCTGCACACTGGACCTTTAATGGTATTGCTGATCTTTTGTATTGATGAATCAACTCAGCCACCAAAGCCTCAGACATGCTTCAGCTGCAGGTAACCTAAGACTGCCTATGCTGACAATGAATGGGAGTTTGACATTGACAGCCTTGCCCCAAAATAATCTATTTCTATGCAACATGTCCATGGTGAAACAGCAGCATTTGAGCATAAATTGTGGGTGTATTTTTGCTCTATGTTTATTTCATATCTGAGGCTATTGTTTATTTATCTATATTAATGGTTGTAAATAAGTTTGGAATAGTTGTTGACAATTTCCTTTTCAAATGAGACATGAATACTGAGACGAAGGTAGGATTATATAAGTGTACACTTCATCCTAATCCTTTTTGTGCATGCCTGTTGATATTTTGTTCACTTGGTTCTTATTTTTTGCTCAAAATAAAGTCATTAAGTCATTCAGTCCTGTTATGTCATGCAATTTAAGCTACGCGATGGTCCAAGAGAAGATGAAAATTTGCACTGCAATACACTTCCTTCCACATTATTCACTTAGGCATGTTTCTCGAAAGAAGGAAAACATACTTGGTACTATAATAAAATAATTGTGATCATTATGTTTTCTTAGCTCCTCGGTATATACTGAGATTTAAGTGTATTCCATTCCAGGAGGCTGGTTATACCCTGTCAGCACACACTCTCTTTTACTTTGGGTTAAAGTAAAAGAAAAAGAACTACTGGAAAGTGCACTTTTATTCATAGAGCAGAGAATCATGCTTTCTTCTTGCCAGATGGAATGAGAAGCCAATGACAAGACAGCCCATGTGAGTAGAGGGGAGTCAATATTTTTTGGCAAAATTTCTGTTTTTCCAAAAATTTATGCTCTCACATACAGACAGCCTGCATGAAAGCATGAAAGTCACTTTGATATTTAAGAGTGCTCGAGTCTGCAAAGATTTGGCATGAAAAGAAAATCCCACTTATGTGTATTATCAAGTAATTTGAACAAGAAAAAAACCGAAGGGGAGTTCTTACAATTTTTTTATTTTATTTTTTTGCAACTACTGTATGTGCCCACCACCTGCATGGGTACCTTTGAAAGTCATGGCACAGAAAAATAAAAAAGAAAGGAGAGCAACACAGAAAGAGATGTATGGTCTCGACGGTTCCAACCTGTGTTCTTAAGTTAGGATGGAAAGCTGTGAGGCATCAAGGCAAAAAGCCCAGGGATCAACCATAAGTCTTCATCACAGAAAGTCAATTCAAGGTCAGCTGCTGGTTCAGGTAACAGATGTGTCTCACACATCCCTGTTGCTGTTAAATGGCAGGGCTTAGACCCACCAGCAGTACACAGTCTGAATGTGTGTGTGACTGTAAGAAAAAAAGAAAGAGGGAGCAGAGAAGGCGGGAATGGATTAGAAACATTTATGTTGCTAATCCATTTTTATTTTTATGCCAGTGCAGCTAACAGTGACATGTTAAAAGCCTCTCTGTCTGTCTCTGCAGGTGTCAGTGCACCAGTCAGAGGTCCCTCTTCACAGCAAACTGGTTCATTTCATGTAATCACGTCCACGGAGGAGCCATCATCAACACAACCACCAGCACTTCTGCAGGTCACCCTATCTATCCATGCTGCTAATTGGAGGTTAATTGTCAATAAAAACCCACACCGGCATGACTGTTGTTGTGACTCGTGCTGTTGGTGAGAGCCATAAAGATAGTTGTGAATACTCCATTTGCCGTGACATGCCTGACATATGATGCTTTGGAAAGAGGTAATGAGGATATCAGCGTACAACACGTGCTAATGTGGGCGTGTGTATATGGATCAGATAACATTATAGCGTCTGTGCCATGTCAGTTATGGCAGTCTGTACCACACAGATACATGAGGTAACAAAGTCAGACGCACAAAGGAAGCAGAAAAGCAATATAAACCAATAACTATTCTGAGTCTTGCTTTGCTTGTGATTGCTCTAAACCAGGCGAGTTACAGAGACTAGGGGGCGTCCATTGATTGGCTCAATTGATGAAACAGTCAATTATTGCCTGGGTATATTTATTGACCTGTAGGCAGAGGTGGTGTGTTACGTGCCTCGGCATTTGTTTGGCTTGCTCAATCATCACAGCACATCACTTCCCAGGATATTAAAAGCCCTGCGAAGGTTCAAACAGAGTTCATCCATTGCTCCCATCCCATGCTACCAAATTCTAGGCTCTAAGTCCCTACCAATTAAGACTTCAGAGATGGTTGTCAGTATTGGGAAAAAAAAAAAAGAAGTTATTTTTAATTCAACAAAATGATCAAGGTCTCCTGAATAGAAAATCAGCAGTACCAGTATTTTCTTGACTGCTTGAATGAAGAGAGGGAGTATGGAGTTACAAGCCTCTCAGCACATGTCATAAGCAAAGAATATCCTCTAAAAGCTGAAATTCAACAGGGTGTTTTGACAATTCTGTCTCGGCCTTGACTGGCAGAGAATGCCAGCCAATCCCCATTTGAAATGCGACAAGGAAAAACAAAGGCTGTCAGAATGAGTTGGAGAGATGTCTACTGAGAGCCACATGTGGTGGGAAACAGAGTCGGGAGGGAGAGAGGGAAGGAGAGAAAGAAAGAGAGAGAGATGGGGAGGGATAGAGAAAGAGAGTGAGAGAGTTCCTTCTCTACATGATTCTGTCCCTGAGACACACGTCATGCTGCTCCCCCCACAGTGGGTGACTCTGACAGGATACTGTCTGTGCAGCATTCCCCCTCTGTGTGATTGATGAGCCTCATTTTGCCAATTAATGGAGAATCCCCTGTTGACTACCATCAGATTGCCGTTTGTAACTGTTAGTGTTTCTGACTGTCACAGATTCATTTTAATTAGAGATCTCTTTCTCCTCCGACTTTTCTATTGTGCCTCAAATTTGCAGAGCTGAGTGCACGGTGACATGCTGGGGAAATGGCCCACTGTGTTATTTGCTGTCATTAATTTATTCACAAAGTGCGCGGCTTAAACTGTTGAAGGCCAAATCTTTTTGAAGGCGCCGACCCCAATGTCGACCATATACCGTATCTTATAATCAATTAGCAAACGTGAGGTAATTAGTGCACTTTATTTGCATAATGAAGCGCCTAATTGCTCCAAAGCGCGCACGTTCAGTCAATAAGTTCGGCTAATCGCTTGTGGGGGCCACGTATATATGAGCGGGCTGCGGGAGAGATGCCCCGCAGTCATGCAGACACAGTGATCCCTAGGTCCTGTCAGGGAGGGGGAAGGATGGCCACCGTGGAGCAAAGTTAGAAATCAACAGAGAGCGCCGTAGCAAACAGCAGAACAACACCGTATTCCCTCGACAGCATCAGCAAGAAAGGAATAACATTACTGTGGGGAAAGGAGAGGAAGTGTTTGGGCATTAGTTTGATTTACATTTTAGAGAGGCTTTCAACTGGCACACACAGCAACTTCAGCTAATGATACTCAGGCCTTTTCATCAAGGAGCTTTCCCCCGCCTTTCGGGCGCTGCCCCGTAGCACTTATGTGCAATAAGGCACAACAAATGGTGCTACCAGGTAATATACTGGTCCGTACAGGAATAAATGTCAGCCATTGTATAAATGTCTGCTCTGTACACTATCTACTAGCATTAAGTACATTTCACCCAACTCATTTTACAATTAACTTCTGCTATAGCAGCTGTAGTGTTATTAGTTATTATAGCAATCATATGAATGGATAACGCGGAGGGCTATCAAGCACATTAAACCATTCTATATGCCATTTTGTCTGCGTGCATTTTTCTGCGAGTCAACCTGCGTCATTTGACTCCAACCATCTCCTATTGTGGATTCACATACTGAAAAACACCCTAAATGCTCGGTGGCTCATATTAACTAGACAAATAACTCTGGTCACGTTTCCCTTCCACTTGCATTTGATAGAATAATTTGCCAACAATGGGCCTGCCATTCAACTGAGTCTCAGGGATTTCATTAAAACATCAAATGAAAGTGAAATCATGAGCCATGACGGTGGAGAGTGGGGATGGCTAAGCAGAGAAGCGTGGCTGGTGTCTACTGCAGGATTAGAGCTCAGCAACAAGTGCTCAAGGGGGGCTTTGCATCAAACCCAGGAGCCCATGACAAATGAGGGCGGCTGGGCCTCTGTCTATTACCCTGCACTAAGCTCAGGCCTTTTGGGGAAGTAATGAGGTGCAGATTGGTGCTGCTGCCACTGGGTCCTTAGCCCGACTTTCTGTAGAGCAGAAATAATCAGTAGAGACCTGGGCCAACAGGGACAAAGCTATACAGCAGCAGGGCAACACATGGAGACATTAAGATAAAACAGATTAACTAAAATGATTTTCTATTCAGAACACTATAGCTTGTTACACACACTGCGTATCAGTACTTAACCCTGTATAGTGTATATCACCCTTACACAGGAAGCATCCGAAAGTATACAGGAGGTGTGTAAGGAAACATTTTCAATAGCAGGGGAGCAATCTTGAATCCCAACAGGACACAGTAGATCCCAAAGGACAGCCTCCAAGACTGGCAGGGCATGGAGGCTTTATCAGTGGGATATGACAGTTGTTCACTCAGGAGCAAAGGGGTAGATCCAGAGTACATCATGGGTGTACCTCCTGTGCTCCAACACCACACCCCTTTCCTGCCCCTGGGAGCCACAGTCCAGGCAGTCTGTCAGCAGGCTTACTCTGCTGGTTAATGGAGCTGCCACATCAGGCCAAGTGTCACAGCCTAACAAGATACTGATTGGCCAACTTCTAGGGAATTCACTCATATGACCAGAGGGCACCAGTATGGTCTTCTGTCTGGCTGTGAACACGACTGCTGACAGAGAAGGCGATGGTGACATGATATTTTTTTTTTTTTGTAAAGTACATGTGTATGCTGTGAAATCTATCACTGGACTTTTTTTCTGGCTTTATCAGAGTTTGATATCTGGCTGATGTGTGTCTCAAAAACTCTGAGCGGCAGAGCTGCCTGAGCCGAGTTCAAAGACGTGTGTGCACAGCTGTAGTTTGAATATGTCATTTGCAGAGGCATGAAACTGCAAGACATTATGTATTTTTCATATCCTTGTCATCAAGTGCCACGAGGTTCAATAGCCATACCTTCAAATCTATACATCTCAGAATCAGTTTATTTTGCTTTGACTTCACTGGTATTTGTGCAGTCATATTTTACACAATGAACTGTAGAGCTCAGTCAATCTAGTAGCCACTAATCAAACAATCAATTGATTGTGTAAGTATTGAAACAAAAATGACAAACATTAGATGGCTCAACATTCCTAAATGTGATGTCCGTCCTTTTCTTACATTAGATTCAATTTGATTGGATTAGATTCACTGTTAATGTTTTTTTTTACATGGTTACTACCAATAAAATCAAATGGAGTTTGGCATCTAACCAGATCAATTTTCAATAACGTACGCCCCTTTGAAATATATGTTTTTCAGCCAAGTGTGCCCTGACCAGCGCAAAACATTTTGGTTGCAAGAAAAAGCCTATTCAAAAGGACACAATAAAGTAAATCCCATTAAAATATATTCTTCCCAGCGCTCAGTATTTCATTGGTTCTTATTTTGCTTTCTTTTTCACTTCTTTCTCTGTGTTTTATTGCTGCTATGTTTCAAGCACCAATCCATTTCTTGATTTCCATCACTGTAGGGAGAAGTGTGCCTTCAGGGCTTTCTGCCAGAAAGCCTTTTCTTGGCTAGGTTCTGGAAAAAGATGATGGTTTGGGTTTAAATGAATAGATCTATGCCAGAAAAGGCTTTCTGCCAGAAAGCCATGCAGGCAAGATTCACCCATGTGCATTTTTGTCTGTCATTCAACATCAAAACTGTGTTGTTTCCGCCCCTAGGACTCCCAAGGACTTACCTGCCCTACTCTGCCTCTGACTGGCTTACCCTGATATTTTTTTAATTTCAATTCAATTTCGATTTTATTTACAAAGCCCAATATCAAATCATCAAATCATAATTTGCCTCAGAGGGTGTTATAGCATATGACATCCCTCTGCCCTTGGACCCTCACAAGGGATAAGGAAAACCTTATGGTATGGTAGAAACCTCAAAAAGAGCAACTGAGGAGAGATTGATCTACCAGGACGAACAAACGTGCAATAGATGTTGTGTGTACAGAACAGGCATCAGGCAGGACCAAGACAGAAGTGCAACCACGACCCACGATCCAGACATAGCCGAGATTCTAGGGATCCTGTGAGACAGTGGAGCACAAAGGCTCCAAAGAAGAACTCTAACTGATTTCAGTCCTCATGCCTAAACCCAATCAATCCAACCAACAAAGGCAAGAACTACTAGGCAATCTGAAAGAGAAATGGGTGGTCATGCCCTCTCCAAAGTGAACATTTACATTTTTACTTTACTTTTTACAGTATGATCAATGATGCAATGGGATAAAGATAGATGTATGTTATAGTGACCTAAATATTTTTGCTTTGTGGACTGTTGGTCAGAACAATTCAAAGACGTCATCTTAAATTTTCAGAAATTGTGGCGGCTATTTTTTGAAATATCTTCAGATGTTTTATAGACTTATCAATAATCATAGATGAATGAGTAAACTGACATTATCATTACAAAAGCCATTCAAAAAAGCAGTGATTTGGCCTGCATACTGCAGCGCAGCAGGGAGGGTGTTGTGCTGAATGAATCTTGGCAGCGCAGTGTGACAGGATATACTGTAGGTACAGTAGGTTACACAAAGGGGTTCTTAAGCTGTAAATACAAATGTTAGTGATGGCGTTTGTACTTTTGAAAGTCAATTAAATGGACTCGGTCTGCAACAATGCCAGTTCGTGGCTTACTTAAGGTAATTAAAATCTCTATATGACTGTTGTGCATTTTATATAGCTGTCATCAAAGGTAATATGACAGCACAGAATAAATAACCAAAAAGAAAATCCTTGGTAAGACAGCACCATAATCACCACAACCTTTTTTTTTTAATTTACATTTTGTGCTTTTTCTTTGCAATAATCATAATTAGAATAACAATTTTAATTTTCGCAAATGTTTTTTCAGGAATACACCTATTAAAATGTGTTAATTAAAATCTTAATATCTCCTCTGACATGTAGAATGCAACATGAAAAATGACTATTTATTCTAAGAATTGTAATTTTCTGCTGCTTTATCCAAGTCCGGACATTCATATTGAGGGGGGAGATACAGACAGAAACCAGGCAGGGGAAGAGTCTGTTTTAAGCACCTCTACTTATTTACACTGGTTTCCACTGAATTTTGGATAATTAAAAGGCTCCATGGTTTATCTGTGCTTCAGTTAATTGGCCGCACAGTTTACAGTGAATTTCATTAGCGGAGGAAAACATTCGGGTTGGGGTTGGGGGAGGAGGGGGCTCAAAGGAAGGTGGTGATTAAGAGAGAGAGCTTGTGTGTGGCAAGGAGGGGTGGGTGTTTGTGTATTTCTTCTTTAAAAATTATAATGTGCTACTCAAAGTGCCACCAGCATGTTTTAACCCAGTTTTCTAATATACAAACACTCAGAAATAAACATGAAGATTCTGTAAATAATCTGACTTACCTCCCATTCAAACACATAAAGGTGGAATAAAGTAGAATAACTTCTCCAAATAACGCTGTGTTCCTCCAGAAAAAAAACCAAAAGCTGGCAACAGGGGATGTGTCTGCGGTTTAAACTCAGCAGCCTGCTAAATAGAACAATTGTTTCGCTAACAACCGTTTATTTAACCTTAAGTGCCTGGTGCCGAAACAAGAGAATGCTGCGTACACCTGTACACAAACCTAGCCCGAAGCAACAGAGTCTCCAACTATTGCTGTTTGACAAAGGCCATCCATAAACACATTGTAGTGAACCTCTTTCTTTGAAGTGTGAACTAAATCAGTCTGAAGTATCTGAGAACAGCAGAAAGGTGGTACCTGTATAAATGCATCTGTCGATTTTAAAGCCACAAAGGTGGTATTACAGGCAAGCCCCAGGGCCGGGAGAAAGTGTGTCTGGGCTGACCCTGTGTGGGCGGAGGAAGGTGGTGTGAGAAACTGGCACTGGCAGGTGTGTGGGCTTTGTAGGATCCAGGACCTGAGGCTTCCTATTCACCAACACCTATCAATAGGTACTGTAAATCTGGATTGCTGCTTCAACAGCTGCTTCTTTGTGTTGGCAGGATATTGTCAAGGGAGGCATCAATATGACAAACATACTAGAAATTGAAATTATCTCAGGGTAATTAAGCATAATAGTACAAGGGAAAAAATCCTCCACATTGGGTAAAGAGCTGGTTTCCCAAAGACTTTAGCTGTGGTACAAGTTTAACAAATAAACTTCAGATAGATTTCTAAGATCATAAGTTTTGACAATCCTGCCCAATCCTTGGTTATCTTAAAGGAATATTTCATCCTTCCAATAACCGATTGTATATCAATTACTGACCTAGCGTTCTGTTGAATCTCACATGCCTCCAGTCAACACAGAATCCAAAAACCCTGGGGTCCGTGTTTAACAACAGCAAAACTATATTAAAAATATCTGTTCACAACCTCCCACACAACTTGTTCAGCATAATCCAAATCTGATTTATCTAGTCGTTCTTTCTAACCAGACCGTCCTTTCTAACGAGGAACTGAAAGTGAAACTATCCATGCTCTCCTCAGAGCCAGACTCCATTGACAAGAACAGTAATTTTACCTTGCTGAACATGGGAGCTGCTGATCTACCACTGCCTTGACCAGTGGTTTGTTTGTTTCAGTGTGGGACTTTGGTGAATCTGAATTAACCCTTTAAAACGCCAAAGTCAACTAACTGATTGAGGCAGTGGTAGACCAGAAGTAGACCAACAGATTCTGCTTTTGGCTGGTCCCCTATTGGATAATATCAAACCTGTTGCAAGAAATCTTAGAGTCTATCTGGTTTGATAGTAACTTAAGTTTTGGGCAGCATGTCACAAAGCTTGTGTAATCATGTTTTTATCGTCTTAGAAATGTTCCAAAAATATGATCCATTTTAACCTAACTGAGACAATTTTACATGCCTTCATCTCTTTATGCCTGGATCACTGCAACAGCCTCTTTTCTTGCCTGAATCAAGACTTTATTAATCGACTCCAGAATGTACAGAATTCAGCTGCCAGGCTTTTAACCAGAACAAAAGCAGTTTTAGCCTCTTTACACTGGCCCTCAGTATGTTTTAGAATAGATTTTAAGATGTTACTGATAACTTTTAAGGCTCTTCGTGGTCTCTCTACCATCTATATCTCTGACCTCTTAGTGCTGTACACGCCAGGATGTAGTTTGAGGTCCTCGGGCAGAGGTCTTTTGTCTATTTCAGAGGCCCGGCTGAAAACTAAAGGGCACAGAGCATTTGCTGTCAGGTCCCTGACGCTCTGGAACAGTCTGCCCGAGGTCGGCCAAGTCAGTGATAATTTTTAAGTCCTTTCTTAAAACGTACTTTTATGGGAGAGCCTTTACTGATTTTCCTTGAGTTTTAAGGTCTTTTATTTCCTCTGTTTTTATACACTTAAGTGCTTTTATCAGTTCTTCTATCAGTTGTTGTTTTCATGTCTTGCCTATTTTAATAATTGACATGTAAAGCACTTTATAAATAAAGGTTATTATTATTATAGAAGCTCCCATATGCAGCGAGGCAAAATCACAGTGTTTGTCAATGGACTCTGGCTTTGTTCACCACAGAGGCATGTGAGAAAACTGCTTTCTCCATGAAGTCAATGTAACATGGAGTGAAAACTTGACATACAAGTGGTCATTTAAGGGGATGAAGTACTCCTTTAGGAAGGACCTTTGGGTGTAAAAACTAAAGTGTTCCTTTTGGGTAAGAACTAAAAACCTTGGCCATGAATAATGGCTATAAACCACCCCAACTCCATTCACTCAGCCTTGTGGATGAATTCAGTAGCTACAAGGACATTTTACTGAAGGAATTCAATGACTGTTACAATACCACACACACACACACACACACACACACACACAGGCAAAAACTAATTATTTTGAAGAAAAAACAGCAGCATCAAATATGTTTAAAAAGAAAGAGAAAACATGGCGAGGGGTGTAAAGAAATTGTAAAATGACAAAAAAAAAAAAAAAAAAACTTCAACAAGAAAAACCACTAAAGGAAAATTTTTGTAAGCACAACAACGCTGCTAGCATCCACAAATCACAGTGTTTTGTCAGTTTGGTGCAAATTCTAAGCAGGTGTTACTGATTGTTACTATAGAAACAACTCTTAACTATGGTCTGAGCTTGAGGGAACAGATTGGCTATAATCTTTAGGCTAAGTTTAGATTTTTCTGAAACTGTCCTTTTCGCATTAGACTACTGTGAGAGATAAAATTAAGACTGGCTAAATGTGTTAGCCCGGGCTAATATATCTTAATTAAAGCGGCCCCAGAAGACAGCTCCTTGTCACTCAATGTGCGAGGATGGGAGAGAATGATGTGCTCTGACTCTGGCCTTCTGGGAAATAAAAGGTTAAGCTAAATATCAGTGGGTTGGGTTAAGGCATTGAGTACAGCAGGGGGAGATGTATTGGACGTGTCCAGGCACCCATCAAGGTTCAGTCCGGTCTCTCATCATCCCCATCGAGCCAACTCACTACCATTAATATTCCAGTATGCAGAGTCCTGCTCTAAGCCCCCAGCTCCACTCTATCATATCCAGCAGGAACTGGAAATGGGTGTGTGAGTGTGTGTACGTGCGTGATAGCTGTAGCCTCTCTGGTGAAATAGGGCTCTCTGGGGGCTTGTGCCTCAACTCTACAGCCTTTGTGGGCTCCCATTACTTCTGACAGATAGAGATCACTAAACTGCTGAACAAACACCCCATTCAGTCATTTGCATATATTACAGTAATGGAAAGAGAAAAATGTATCAATAAAGCCAAATGAAGTGCTTCCACTAAGCTCTTCTTCCTCTTTCTTTCCTTTCTTCCTTTCTTTCATTGCATATTTCTTTCTTTCAGTTTTTCATAACTGCTGCTGATCTGTCGCCGCAAATTTCTTGTCATATTATTTCTGTGCGGAGTGATTTCCTCTGAAAGGTAAACACATCAGATGACTGATAAAGATGACAGATTCTCACAGAGTGTTTGCGCCGGAAATTTGTCAGACTTTTTAATGGGCGAAACCTGAAATTTCTGAAGCCCAAACAAATTAGGAACACTAATCATGCGCGGTGAAACAAAAAAACAAAACATAATTTATTGTTGAAGCTTTAATTAAAACTTTGCTGCTTTGGGGCACACATTACATTTAAAATACCTTGGAGTGACCATGGCCTCCTGAAATTAATCTCAGCAAAAAAAGCTGACAAGAGTCACGCCGAAACAGAGGCACATGTGCTCACCTACACATGCACTGTAAATTACTCCCTCTTTCTGTAACACACACACACAAATACACTCACAAACACACACTCAGACTGACTCATTCATCACAGTGCCCAACAGTCAAGACAACAGAGCTTCACTTAACTTTTTCAGGGTTGCTCAAGCATCAAATGCATGACTTTTAGCTGTTGTTGTTCTTCCATCTGTCATGCTTCAAGGAACCAACATCCTCTTTTTTTTTTAATCCCAGGGAAAAGTTTAAAAAGGTATGTTTGCCTTGACTCTGCTATCTTATGTGTACCAAAGGAAATGTCAACCCAAAATATACAGCACTGTATTTCACACTGTCATTGTTCCAACACTTTGCTGTGCAACACAGATTAGAGTGCTACCTAAGCTCATTGCAAACACTGGTACTAAAAACCTCGGCAAATCAAGCACAGCCTGCGCTTTCTATCTCTCGCACGGAAACAGCCCGCAATCTAATATCTTGGGAGGTTTAAAGTGGTAGAAAATATTGTCCTGGGTGACAGGCTTCAGAGAAGTGGGTTAAATTGAGACACACACTTGTGTACACACGCATACACAAATGTCCCAGTGTAACAGACTCGCAGCTACTCCAAAGGCACTGAGAACAAAATGTGACAACATACTTCCAGTGGGTTATTACTGTAGTAGTGGGGTTACGTCCATTTTTAGCGGTCCAGTCTGGTGAACAAGCCTAAAACCAGTTTGATTTTATGCAAACCACCTGATCTGGCATTTGTCATTATGACAGGTACTGGCAAATCAAAAAGTAGCCTACATCAGCAACATGTGCCAGCCGCGTCACAGCACTAAATCTAACTCATATTGCATTAGTAACTAGCAATATGACAATGTGAGTAATACGTTTATAAACAGACAAACAGAGCCACTAGTGTATGACAGGCCTTGTGCGATTTACAGCCGAGCTGAGCCAAGCATCGGCAACATCAGGGAGATCAAATTTTAGTAAAGGTTGGATGAGGGAGAGCCACAAACTGCTGTGTTTGTTTACCGAAATATCAATGGGTTTTTTGGGGTGACGAGAGGAGACATGGTAGAGTTACTTCACAAGAAAACTAAAAATGTGCCAATATAACATTTTAGATTTGAAACCGATGAAAGAGGTGTCCTAACAGGCTGCAGGCGCCATTTTAAGATGAACTTTTGCCGGACTCCATGTTTCTATTTATTCCTGTTGCTCACTTTGAAAGCACCGCAATGGATGAGGAACAGCTGACTCATGAAGTTAAACTGAGGAACTATCTTTTATATAGTAGGGTTGGGTTGATTTCCTGTTTTAGCGGCCCAGCCTGAGGTACGAGCCTAAACCTGTTGATTATATGCAAACCACCTGAAATGACATCTGGCATTATGATGCAAATTAAAAAGTAGCCTACATCAGCCACCTGTATGAACGGCGTCACAGCACTAAATCCAAATCATATTGCTTTAGTAACTAGCAATATGACAATGTGAGTAATATATTACTTTGTTTATAAACAGAGCCATTAGTGTATGACAGGCCCCGTACAATTTACTGCCAGGCTGAACAACAGCAACATGAAGGAGATCAAATTTCAGTAAAGGTTGGATGGGGAGAGCAGTGTACAACTGCATCTGTTTACCAAAACGTTAATGGGTTTTTTGGGGTGACGTAAGGAGACGTGGTAGAGTTATCTCTCATGAAAACTAGCACAGAGCTGGACATAGAGCTCGGTTGTTACACAATGCTACTTAAAAGTCAGATGCTAATTTTCTGTTAGGACACAGTGTCATTATTTTTCCGTCAGGGCGGTCGCTGAGTCAAGTGGGTTACCTGGTAAAATTCGGTACACTGGTCCAGTTCAGTGTTTGACTTAAGATGAAAGCGGTTTGAAAATTTTCACACCAGCCCAACAGAATTAAATAGTATGACCACCAAGACAAAAACAACCGCAAGGAGAATAAGACGCTCTTCTCCACTTTGTAGGACAAAAAAATCTACACCAAATACCCAGTAAAATTTCCCTGACATTTTGTTAGTATGATTACATTATTATCAATTAGATTACTTATTATAAAGAGGAGATGAAATGCAGATCAAACTCTCCAGGGAGCTGACTGAGAACAAACAAGCATGCACTTTTCATCATTGGACTCCTTCCTGTGCCTCCATGTGTCTACATTCCAAAAATTAAAATAGTGAAAGTTAAGATTAAAATAATTTGTATGACTAAAGTAATTTTGCCACTTGAAAAATCAGGAGAAGGGAAACTACCATACTATTAAGCATTATTATCCAAAATGGAACACGACGCAGATGGAGAATTAAACATATATGCTTGTCAGTGCTTTACTACTGGTGGCTACGGCAAGAACCAAAATAGATCTTATTAAATCCTACTAAGCTTCCTTCCTGGCACCAAAACTCGATCAGCTGGGATGGGGAGAAAAAAGGGGGAGGAAGTGGGGTGTTTCAGGTCATGGCCAGCCAGCTTCTCTCTGCCACTCTCTGGGGAGGAACTCCAGACAGTGAGGGAGAGCCATGCTGCAGTATATCTACACTTCTCCATTTCCTCTCACTCAAGCCTCCAGTTCTCGAAGGAGCCTGGGAATCAATACTGACATCGGGGGGCAGAGCAGCTTTCTTGCCTGCCTGCTCTGCCTCCGAGCCGCCGCCAGGGAGGACTCTGCTTCAGTTTTTTTAATTACACAAATTTAAGTGCCCTTCTTTGACTGGGAGAAGATTGTTAATGTGTTAGGAGGCTATTACTCTTATACCACCCAATGTGCAAAGTCAGCCTTAATAAATCTCAGACAAAAGGAAGCAAAAATCAGGTTAAATGCTGTCTTACGTGAGAGCACCCAGCATATGGAAACACCTACTCACTTGGTAAATTACTCGAGTAATTCCTTCTTTTCTTAATAACCCTAGACACAAGCAAAGAAGACACTGCTGACTGCTTTCCTGTTTTCTCCCATGAAAGGCACCCTCGCCTCAGGGTATTGACAACAGACTTGATTTCCACCATTGATCAAACCTATACAGTGAGGACCTTTCCTCTCAGAAAGGGCGTTCAAGAAAGTGCAGAGACATGGCTAATTCAATTTGGGAGCAGAGATGCTTGGCTTTAAGTGAAACACTCTGTTATCGAAACAGGAGAGGTGCCATGAGAGGAGATAGTGTGCAGATGGTTGTGTGGAGAGGCTCGTGGCCGGTCAGGAGATGAAATCAGGGATAGGCGATAAGTTGGTGTGAGGGGCTGGAGCCCCTATTAGAGTCCCCCAGGGGACAGGCAGCGGTGGCAGAGTGCAGTAAAAATAGCCACAGGCATGATTTCACTCTTGGGACCCAGGGAGGACTGAAGAGGGAGATCCGATCAACATCTCATAGCAAGGCAGCTAAGATCCATTCCCTGTGTTCCCTTGGGTGCCACCTATCACACCAAGTGACTTAAACTGCTTACCACTGGCAGGCAGAACACAAACAGCACACTCCTTTGCCACTGCCGTCGACAAAACGACACACACACACACACACACACACACGATGTCCTAATATGTCAGAATGCAGAATGTTTTTGGGGAGCAAATTTAAGCACCGTAAAAAGGATATCGACATCTTTTCCACAAACTTATCTTGTTGGTCGTCCGTTTTGGGGAAGTTCTCGATGTCGTTCTCAAGCCTCTGAATTTGACGTTCCATGGTAGTCAAACTGCTTTTTAAGATCTCAGCAGACACTGTAAAAAAGAAGACAAAAAAAGAAAAACAATACATTGATTAGCAACCACAATTAAGACTCATACTGGGCTCTCATTATCGACAGCCCAAGATTCCAGTAATGAGACATAATGAAAACAGCACAGATTGCGGTAAACTTAAGTTTATATAAAACCCCATCTATGGCTGAGTTGGACTATATGTTGTGACATACTGACTCCTGCATAATCCAGCTGTGTGTGGCCTAGAAAGCGAGCGTGTGTAAACGTGTGTGTACAGTGTGCGTGCGGCTCATTAATCAGTCTGTAATCACTGTTTGCAGAGTTGCTGTGGAATCCACAGTATTCAGATCAGGCCTTTCAAGTGGAGACTTCAAACAGCGAGCAGTGTCTTAGGGGATCAGACGGGACAGGAGCATGGATGCAGTACCATGTTTAGGTTGCTGTTAAGGGTTTAGTTTTATTGACCCGCACAGTTGCTCGCACACACACACCCACATCGACGTATATAGGCCTTTCAAAACAACTGGTTTAAAAAAGAAAAAAAGAAACACTGAATTAAAAATTAAATTAAAAGTTACATGCAGAAAGTCAGTCATTAGCACGTTCCTTGATCTCTTTCACGATAAACCATCTTATTAATATCTGAATTGCAGCCATAGATTGTATTCCTCAAAGGCAATGCTTCAATTCAACACAATACCACCTGCAGATGGTAAACAGAGTACCTTACTTAAATCTTTGTATTAACTATAATTTTCAATGTTAAATTGCTTTAGATATTCTTTTAAAATCAAAGCCCTTGGCCTTTGAGGCACAGAACTAAACATTTCGACAAAAGATAAAAACACGATGAAAACAAGAAAGTGGAGAGGGTAGACCACTGCTAAATACACTTATTGTTAATCTTTATGTTCAAAGTCAATATTGTACTGTACTGGGAAAATGAGTAATTAATTAAGAACAACCAAAGTTTAACGTGGTTAAATAGTTTGACCTTATGGTGATGCTAGTTAAAGATGAAAAGAGAAGTGCCTGCACACTGACTCCAAACAACTTTATCTATACAGACAACATTTCAAACCCTGCTGGACTGTCAGCCTGCAGTGATGTAGCCAGGTATGCATCCTGCGTTCTAAGCAAATTAAAAACTAAAAGGACACAGTAAACTGAATATCAATCCCTCCTGGGGGTGCAGTATTATTCTCCCCAGTAATGCTACATTGTGAACAACAAATTGAGCATAGTGTTAGTTCAGACAGGACACAATGTCAAGCTCAGCTCTCATCTTAACTACATGAGCTGATCTCAAACATCCCAATCAACTGATGGAGCAGCCAGATCACATGATTCCTTTCTATGCAACCAATTGACGAATCTCATTCAGGGCGCCCTATTTAAACTGCTCTGGCCTGCCTACTGTTGCTGCTTCCTCTGCAAGCTGCTTTGCAACCTGCCTCCACCCCAGCTCCTCCTTTTCGTGTTGTGTCTGACTTATCAATGCCATTTCTGCCTTAAGCTTTTCATGTAGGCGCATGGATGGGCAGGGAGGTTTGCTCTCTCTGCCTTTAGGTTTTCCACATAGGTGCATGGAAAAAGCTTTCTGCGTAGGCTCGAGGAAAGGCAGAGAGGCCCCAGAACAAGAGCCATTATGCCAAATATAATACTGCTAATTGAGATAAAGTTTTAATTGACTTAAGTAGTCCTGACTGAAGTTTTTCCTAATATCACAGAAGCCAGAGTGAAACCTATGTTTTATCCTATGTTACAATGCCTGCTATGACAGTAGATAATTTATTGACTTATGTCAATGATGACTTGAAAATATTTTACTTTCCAGACGATGTACCATGTTGAAGAATATTTTTCAGAGGCATTTTCTTTTTTCTTAACCCACAAAAAAATACAAAACATGTATATTTGACTTCAATTTATCCATGCCTACCCTGGCTATAAAGAAACACTGTTCATCATATATATTAACAACTAGAAATCTAACAGAAGCTAACAGAACTTCACCAAATAATTGAAATAATTACTCAAACAAATGTAGAAAGAGAGGGAAAATGAAAGAAAAAAGATAACAAAAAACAACAACAAAGCTGCCATTTATAGATACCACCTTTTTCTTTATCAAAGGGTACCTGTAGCAAATCAAAAAAGTCCAAAAAGGGACTCAATATCTTAATAAAAGTTTGAGAGGACCCTTTGAGTGTGTATTTGAGTGGCCGCCATTTTCTTACATAAATATATGTCTTACGCAAAACAAGATCCTTTTTTTGTTCATGGCACAGAAATAAAATATTGCTTTGGTTCAGTCTCAAGAAGTGACAGGAAAACATAAGAAACTAGAATATAAATGGATTTATCACATATTACAATCATATATTACATCTGATTTACTTGATACTTTTAATTGGTGCTCTCTATAATCAACTCAAGATGTGACAGAATGTATATAGAGATACAGTGTATGGTTCTGTAAATGGAGTTTTCAGATTTAGGATTTTTTATTTTTTTTTGCCTAATTTTTCAGATACATTTTTAACCATAGAAATGAAATACGTATTGTTCTTATGTTTTCAACATACATGAAAATAACCATTTAACATCAAACACGAGTTCAACTCTACAGTTTGTCAAAAAAACACAAGCTTTATTGGGGGCCCACTCAAAAGACCAACTATGGGTCCCTGGGACTCTCTACATTGAAAATCTATCAACACCACTGAGCCTGACAAAGACAGATGAAAAGCCGGGTGAGAGAGGTCAATGAGTATGTTTATTTCCTCTCTGAGACAACGTGAATCGGGAGCTACGTTAATTTGAAACTTGAAGGTTGGGCCCACACAACAGGGAAGGTCGCAGGGTTGGGAAATAAATAAGATTCTTCCTCTTGAGAGTGTTAATGTGCACAGCAAATTTTATCCCGGTCCAGCCTTGAGTTTCAACATGTTTTTGTTAGAGACAAACAGACAAGTAAACAGATGGGTCGAGGCAATCATACTCACCGAAAAAAAAACAGTCATATATAAAAATAAAATACAGCCCTGCTGCATGAATGATGTAGTTCATTGAAGATCGGTGATAGTAGTAAGTGATCTTGTTTTGATTTGTGAAAAAATGATCACCAGAGAGGACAGCCCTCTACAACAACATACATAATTTAACCTACACTGCCCCTTCATCTGCAAGGTTAGCCCATCCACTAGACTGTAATTGAAGTGCCGGGGGAGTGGGGAGTGGGATAATGGACAGGCTGTCAAGAGATGTGGCCTCGATGTCAGAAGGGTCAACCTTGTCTTGCTTTACATCAATTCCATAGCTTGGATTTGCTCTTTTTCTCACTTTCTGAAAATAAGATTGGATGGCAAGATTGTGGCTCACATGCGTTCCCGGTACCCTGAAACAACCCTTCAACGAAAAATACAAAAGGTATCTGAAGTCCATTGGAAAGCACACACAAACAGACACGTTCCCAGATGCACACACACTGCCTGCTGTGATCAGTCTAGAGGCAATACAATAAGAATAAGAGGTGAGGTCACTATCCTTATTAGACTTTGCAGCTAGCCGACTGGCTGGACAGATCCAGTGACTGAGAGTTTCACAATCCCTCCTGCTCAATTCTCACAGAACTGACTCCTGGGGATGGCAGTGAGAAAACCACACTATCACATAGCCTGTTTCTCCACTGATAGGGCCTCTGAGATCCACATGCTCTTGTCACTATGATCTCAGCCTCAATAACAGTAACAAAAAAAAAAGGAAAATGAACTGCGCGGTAGGTGCACAGATGGATGCAAGAGACGGGACAATTACATTCACATGAATGTATCGGGCCATGGAAAGGGCTTCGTCACTAATTGTGGCTTTTGATAGTTGTGGCATGAGTGAGAGTATTGGGTAATAATTTGGCTGTAACACTGATCATAGTAACCATGGTAGCCAAGAAACGGTGGCTCAAGTTAACTGTGAATGTGTTTCAGGGGAGCCATTTACAGGATCAGAGCAAAGCCATGGGACTACAGTACAGACTATTGTTTACATGGGAATTACTTTGTTGAGACAAACTGGCACACATAAATGTGGTGGCTGAAGTGTATATTCAGAAAGGTTTTGGTCTTCATACAAAACAAAGTTATTTAGGCAATATTATACAAGAAGGTGAGCTTTACTGTCATGATTGGCACGACAGCGATGGGGCAGGACCTCACACTTGTAAAGCTCACCCTTGAGTGTAACATTTCAGTGATACAAGTTACCAACAAAGTAAAAAATGTCATTAAAATGCATTTATATTGTGGGGCAACTCATAGTAAAATGCTTTTTGCTAGTGTCACCTCAGTTTCCATGTAAATATATAGGATCTGACTAATAACTGGAAATCAATTTGTCACATCAGTAGACTCCTCTGTAATGAAACTTACCAACAACACTAACCAACGACCTAGCAACGGAGACGATTTCTAGTCCCTTATGAGTCAGCCAGCCAACTAGAGCTAACGGTCATGCTTCGTAGAGGTCATGGAATTTCCCAAACTGAATAAAAACCACATACATAAAAACAAATCAATCTTGGTTTAAGTGAGATATCTGCTGAAAAAAAGTTCATTTTTTCATGGACAGATTTAGCTACAATGGCCGCGAACTTCACATGTATCCTATTCTTCCATTTATTGTTGTGCCTATTAAAGTTTTAACTACAATTTGTGTGCCACTCACTTTAATTTGTGCAGTAGTTTTGCCAGTGGCAGTTTTTAATTTGATTTGATTGTAAGACACGGTCATGTCATTGAGCTATCGGCACAGCTTTTGTGATCCAAACCTTTCCAATAACAGTTCATTCCAGAGTGCTGTAAAGCCCAAAAGTCCACATTAATTAAAAAGAAAAGACACATTATTTCCAAAATTCACAACATATTCAGCTTTGAGCCATACTTAATGGTGTTTGCCTTTTAAAAACAACACTTTCACTGTGGTCGCCAAACTGTTTGCTGTCCGGCTTGCTGCACACAAGGGATGCACGTACATGTATTAAAGAGGCGGTCTATGAGTAATCCGACAGCACCTTAAACTACAGTTATTCATTAAAGAAACTGGATCGTATAATTAATGCGTAGTTGGCCAATCAGATTGCCTGGTCGGATCTACTTGCTGTGTGTGTCTATATATATGGGCGACACGTTGGAGAAGTGGTTAGCATTGTCGTCTCACAGCGAGAGGTTTCCTAGTTGGAACTCTTGAGTGGGGGAGCACTTCTGTGCAAAGTTTGCATGTTCTCCCTGTGTCAGCGTGTTTTTTTTTTTTGTTTTTGTTTTTTTTGTCAGGGTACTCCAGCTTCCTCCCAAAGTCCAAAGACATGCAGGTTAACTGGTGACTCTAAATTGTCTATAGTATGACTGGTTGTCTGTCTCTATGTATCAGCCCTGTGATAGTCAGGTGACCTGCCCTGGGTGTACCCTGTCTCTTGCCTAGGGTCAGCTGGGATAGACTCCAGCCCCCCCACGACCCCACACAGGATAAGCGTTTACAGAAAATAAATGAATGCATTTTTCATGGTATGGGTAAGTTAATGCTTTTTAGAAATACATATACATAATATCACTACCCTTCTGAGCTCTCATGATCTACTGCCTACAGAATCAAGCACGGATTCTTTTGGGATATCATTAGTTAAATTACCACAGAAATAATGCTGCTATTTTCAGGGTACAACACATGGCAACACTGGTATCTTCTGCATACACATTTCAAGTGGATCAGAGGAAAAACAGAGAGGATAGAGGGGGTTGTATATTTCGTCTTTCTAGACAGAGAGGATTTCTGAAACATGTAAAATTATTCTAATGACTGCTGTCAGCAAGGCCTGCCAGTGTCTTTCAATGACAAAGAAAAAAAAATATCTCCGTCTCCAGGTTTTTCTGCCAGCACATGAACACAATTTCTTCTCAGGTAACTTCTTACGCAAGAAAAAACATGTCATTTCTTTAAGTTGTCTGCTGTATGCTTTAGTTGGCATTCTTGTCAAGCAAAATAAATAACTGCGGAGGCTGAGTGATGCATGGGGGACAGGGAAGAGGACAAGAAAGACAAAAGCCATTTGAAAGACAAGAAGTTAACTTGTGTGAATAACAGTCAACATAAAAAAAACTCCTCCATGGTCACCATCCTTCAGTTATTGATATGAACTCTGTAATACTGGGCCCTGATGCATTACTCATTCCCATGAACAAAAGACAGACAAAGAGTATTTCATTAAGCTTTGCCCCGTTTCCTGCCGGGAAAAAATACTGTGTAGCTCACAATACCAAATCAACCGCTATAATGTGAAGATGTCAACTTTATATTCAGTCATTTGTAGAAGGGGGCAATTTTCATCTTGATTTATAGACAAATAATACCAATCTTTCATCCACTGCTCTTGCAATGCCGCCAAAGGTTACAAAGGAAATTGAGATTTATTTTGAGCGTTGCTGCCAACGTAGAATAAAAGATCACGTTTTAAATAATCTACACACTTGTGAAAACAAAGACAAATGCAACATAAAACCAAAGGAGAAGGTCGTTCCTAAATGCATTCGTCACCTTAGCCAAGTCAGTGTATGTTTGTGGGCATGCAGAGAGGGAGATGAGCAGAAGGGAAAGACAAACACACACACAGGATGAAGGTATAAATAAAGACAGTAGAAATATGCTCGCTATGTATGTATAGCTTTATTAAATATTTAATCATGTTTGGATGGTAGCTTTTGAGGTGGCCCACCTGAAAGTGTTTGTGTTGAATGTTGGGGGGGGGGGGGGGGGTGTCATGGAGTCTATAAAGGGGTCGAATTGACTCCATAATAACTGTGAATAGTTCAGTTTGCATAATCAAGGAGTAAGGATAAACAAGACATGAGCCCTACTTAAATCATACTGCAGGGTCTAAAGTGTATGGTGCAAATGCATTCCGGATTTGTCCAACCATTTTCGCTAATTAGACGGCACATAATCTGGGCACAAAGAAAAGCGCAAAGGACATAGGGGTTGTATTAAGTCCTTTAACTAATCCTAGGTGTGTTTTGGGCACAACATAAATTCAGTGTCATCTCCCATTCTCTTTAAAAGCCAGGTGTGCCTGCACCTGCCGCACTGCAATTTACATGACTGATTCGGCAATTTGGTGAAGCCAACAGTTTTCTGTTGTGATCAATAAAGCAAGAGCAGTAACATCACTACAGCAAATATGGTTTAAGCAGCAAATATAAACATTATAGTTATAAACCTGACAGAGGAAAAAGAACAAAAGTTAAAGCTTCTGAAATGATCAATGAAGTTAAGCTGTTCCTTGTGCGGAAATGTACAGCCGGCTCTGCTCTGCTCTCTGCTATGTTTGTATTAGAGAATGTAATTAACATTTTCCTAATAAATGGTGTATTATTTCACCCAGCTGCAATCCATCTGAGTGTCACTGTGTGTAACAAGCAGCGTTTTAGCGTGCTGTTAACATTAACGTGTTAATATGTAGGCACATCTGAATGTGTGAATGATGCCACCTTAAAATAGCAGGAAAATTCTCTGCCAACCTGAATTTAGACCAGGTTTTTGTTGGTCGATGTGGCAATCGCTACCTGCTGTCTCAGAAAAGCAACACGTCAACAATGTGGCTGATCACGCCTCATTTTAACACCTACACGCCCACTTGCGCACAGATGGGCTGGGTTGTACTGACTAAGTAGGTGCAGGCCATGAAAATGACAACTGTGTCAGTCTAAAATATAAAAGTAACGCACACCAAGAATTATAATGAGGGTCTTTGAGCCTTCTTCAAGATCATCAAACAAGCATGTTTTTTTGTTGATCTTGAAGTGGGCCCAAAGGCCAAGACGTCATCAACACAAAAGCAAGAGTGCAAGAGTGTGTGACACTTGCTTTCTACGATCGGTCTAACATTAGCGATGACAGTTGTGCAGCTTTGCGCCAAGTTTAAGATACGGCCCTGAGAGTCTACAGCCATGCTAATGGTTCTGAGGCTGTGCTGAGGCTGGCACAGCAGCACTCTGAGCTAACGTCATCATGCTTATAATGACCATAGAATATGCTGATGTTTAGCAGGTATAATGTCCACTATGGTAATTACATTAGTTTAAGATGTTGGATAACATTTGCCATTAGCACAAAACACAAAGTACAGCTGAGGATGATGGGAATGTCATTAGTATTTAGTTACAAATTGAAAAAAAATTACATTCCGACCTGATGCTCATGGTGGATAAAATGTTGAGGAATCACCAACGTCTGTTCATCGTCAGGTGGCAAAAAATCAGTGAATAAAGATGTTAATACTTAAATAAGTCTTTGTGTCTATTTTCTATACACTATTTATCTACAGATAAATTAAGCCTGTTTGGCTGACGGGGTGTGGCCATGATCATATCAGCACTTCAATCACATGTAAAAGGTCTTTGAAGCTCAAGAGATTATAGATGTTAAAACCTTCCAGAGTCTTGAAGAGGCCTATCTTGTTATCTTATCATCAAACCTCCTCTAACAGCCTCTTTGCATATACAACACAGGGTGTAAAGAGAGGACGACCTTGAGGGGACTTTACACATGACCAGATACACATAACGTCTGCCAAAGGGCATATTCATCACATCAGGGAAAAGCTGACTATTGATCAGCAGCATGATACCACAACAACGATGGAATGTCTGTCGATTGAAAATGTTTTGAACAAATTAGAGCCATTTCAAAACACTCCACCCCCTTTCTAATGACACCGAATTATATTTTTTCCCCAATAAAAATCGTGTTCTGTCTTTTGTCATTTAGCTGTCGGTGGCACCTGAGAGTGAATGGGAGATGAAGTGGGAGGCAGACTAGAGTACATCAGAGGAACGAGACAAAAGGATAAACACAACTCTATGTGTTCCCCTTTCAGCAGGAATCAAAGCAGCTCCAGTTGCAGGAGTGAAAGTGATATTGTTGCTGTGACAAAGCAGTCACATTGTTCTTTCTGATTACCTCGGATCATGTGATGTTAAAAACAGCAGGCAGGAGAAAGTGGCAAATGAGGAAATTTAATGGACAGCATAAACAAAGGAGATGTAGGAAACCTTGTTGCACAGTAAATATTATGGTACAGTTTTCCAGCTATCAGGCAACAAATTATATCAGCTGGTTTGGATTTTCAGAGCTGCCGAGGAACAAAAAAAAAAAAAAAAAAATTCAAGTTACTTATCTATTTGTAAATAATTAAATGCACAACTAATGTTGCCTTATAAATAATTGCACACCCATATAGAATAATTATATTGTTACATCATACCAGAAAATAAACAATGTCGTCGGTGGACAATGCAATTAATCTCACTCAGGACACAATCCCACACCATGCACAAATAATCACAATTGCAATTTCCCATCAATGTTGCGCTAATTGCATGCACATAAAAGGGTAAATCCTTTTTACGTTTGCTCTATTTCCTCTTTTAATTTGCATTTTCCTCAAACCCTCCATGTTACAGAACTGTTATCATAATGAAGGATTTGTTTTCTGATTACAACTGATGGGCCCCTGAGAGCAAAACCATAAGGTTAAAATATGTAATGGTTAATCTGTAAATGCCTACTGCAGCAATGATCGCAGACTTTTCAATACATCACCATGCAATTAATATTAGGGAGAAATTTTCTTCTCATATGACACAATTTTAAAAATATATAATCTAATGTACTGATTGAAAACTTGAGCCACAACTGATGAAGATCCTTTGTTACATTATTTTATATCACAGCAGAATACGTACATGACCTGCAGCACATGAGCAGTGCTATGATATTAATTACTGTAGCATTAATTATTACAGCGACAGCACACTGCATTATGGCGTATCTATAATGCAGCGTACAGTGTAATGCAGTATTAACTATATTTCCTCCCCAGCAAACACTGTTCTCTATAAAAACTGTCAAAAATAAAACCTCTACTTTGCACGATAGGGTCGTCCAATATCTTAAAACTGCAGGATCAGTGATGGAAAGGAGTCGAGCAGAAGAGCCAAGGGGGAATAAAACACGACATGAGAACTACATAATTGTGAAATTACAACATTCTAACGGAAGTACGGGCTGGAGCCAAAGAACAAAAGTACAGCCAAGTGCAGACACCGAAAAACCACACTTTACAGTACCTCACACTCTGGAAGGAGGCCTTGTTTACAATGGGGGTCATGTCTGTGAGACTTTATTGCTTTCGGCAGCCATCAGAGCTGCAGCCCAGTGCCAGATCTCTGGAGGAATTACAAATGGAGTCAATTACAATATATTTTGATGCATGGGAAAGTTTAGACATTGACCTGGGGTGATGACAATTCCCCAGGAAGTGCTGAGGAAATCAGTCAGGGCGATGTGCTGGCGCTATATATGTGAGTCTCTGCCCTCTGCAATAAAAAGAATAAGGAACTCACAGGGGCACAATGGTTTACCTCCTCTTTCCCGACAATCAACCATCTAAATGCTTGTCATGCACTTACTTGAAGATGGTCATTTCTCATACCCAGGACATATTTTTTGTGATGCTGTTATGATACGTTTCTGGTGTCACACAAACAACAGAAAGGTATGAGTTAGGAGAGTGCAACTCGGTGGCTGCAGAGCCCATTTTTTTTAAAGGCAAGGCATTTGGTGCATGAAAGCTACTGATGGGAGATGAGTGACCATAGCCTGAGGTGCCAAGTGTCTGTTTTCATGCATTTTTTTTTTTCCCCAAGCATTGTCAGTACCGGCTGGGTTGGTGAAACGAGTGAGTGAAGTGAGCTGGAGGATATTTTTCACTGAAAACATCTCTGCTCTCATCAAGGTAAATTAACAGATGAATAGTCTCTGGTATCTTTATTAAAGCCACACATGCTAGAACAACAATTAATTAATTACAGTTTGATAATGATTGCTCAGCGGCTAAATGACTAATAAAACAGCAACTTTCACTCAACAAGTGAATACAAACAGATATAATTTTAACATAATGATACAGGCAAATACTGTTAAATACAAGCCAGACTGCTTCACGGGAACAAAGAGATTCAGGAGGCAGGGAAAGGACATGACTTGTGTGAGCGTGGTAGACAGCAGAGATGCTCAGAGATGGGGGTGTGTCGCTCATAACAGCCCGCAGAGGTTGACTCATGCCTCTAACCTCATTCACAACTTCAAAGTTGCACCTTATCGCGCAGCCGAGGCTATTTTACCTGACACCTCCGTGGGACACACTTCACTTGACATTTCTAGAACCAAGAGACCCAAAACCTCGCTTGACTTACTTATTGACTGGTCTGAGATCTGCAAAATGCTGGGCCGTGAAATTACTAGATGAAGCAAAAACAAAGCTGCTGCTTTTTAAATATTTAAAATTAAGTTTAACAACATCAATTAATATGCAGTAGCTGCAAGCAGCCATTACCAGGGCGTAAGCCCGAGGGCGCAGACACACGCTCACACACATATGCACACTCAGATACCTGAGCTCCAACACAGAGCAATTCTGCCTCAGATAAACAATGTGCAACATGACCAATTTAATCTGACACACTGTGGAATCCCATTTTAAATATGTATATTAGACTGATTGCTCTGAAATAAACGGTTTGGATATAGACATCTTTGGCATGCTGTTGTCTTCATTGAGGTGTCAATCAATGTCTTAACTCTGGTTCATAGCCAAACACGAGAGGGTTAAATATGCTATGTCTCTTGAGAGCAGTGGCAACTGCAAGTACATGTTTTGTATTAAAAAACAAAAGAAAAAAAGATGTGCAATTCTCGTTAATAGCAGCTACTAAATTATGGTATGTGTAAGGTGAAGTGTTGATTGGGTCTACTTTGAGAGTGCAGTAACAAAAGAGGCATCATTTCTACATTAATCAGATCATAATTCATGATTAATGACAATGACGCACTCTTTGACTGTAAGATACACTTTAAGATCACATGATATTATTTATAGGCTAAGGCTAACCTAAGCTAACTTAGTGGCAAATAACTACCAGATCAACATTAGCATTTATTTGAAGCTTTGTGTCAGGCCAAATGAGCTCAACATTATTCAACATTTAAGAGCTTATAAAATTACAAATCAAAAGAAAGAAAGGAACGTTAGTAGCTAGTTGTTGTTTTTTTTGTTTTGTTTTTTGCTCTGTTTTGGTCTTGACAAACGCCCCAGAAATATATTTTAAAAATCGATTTAAAAAAAACCAAAGACATTTCATGAGAGCTGCAGAATTGGGTGATAATCCTCTGTGGATTCAGTGACCTTTTTTTGATACGTTTCTCATGAAAACTTGTCCTGCTCAATCCATCATAACTGACCTGAAGTTGACCACAGTGTTTATACAATGGAAACCAGAAACTAAAGCCACAGCTCAGGCATATGTTTTTAAGTATCACCTCAAAATTCAAAATGACAGAAACCGTGTTAAAGGTCCAGTGTGTAGGATTCAGGGGGATACAGTTGCAGAAATAGAATATCATATTCATATGTATGTTTTCATTGGTTTATAATCACCTGAAACTGAGACTCACTGTGTTTTTGTTACCTTAGAGTGAGCTGTTCATATCTATAAATGAAGCAGGTCCTGTTCCACGGAGTCCTCCATGTTGTTTATACAGTAGCCCAGAACAGACAAACCAAACACTGGCTCTAGACAGCACCATTAGCATCATTGCATCGGCTTTCAAAGTTCTCCTACATGCTTTCCTCATGGGGAAAGTTTCAGTTGGTTGCATTCTGCTACCTCACCACTAGATGCCACTGAATCCTACACACTGGACCTTTAATGTATTTATTGATTACATTTCATTCATCTACAGGTTTATCTATGAATCATTATTTGCCTCAATAGTGCAGGAGATTAAAATGTCTTTGTACATGCTCAAACTTTGATTGATGCATCACTTGAATATCTCTAGGACAGTTTAAAAGTTGAGAGTACAATAGGCTGGGTAAAACATTAAAAGGTTCCACAACAAGCAGTACACAGACCTATAAATATAACAATGAGTTATTTATGATGACCCTGATTCCTTTCAGTTACATTTCTCTGTAGAATAAGAGGTCAAGAGAGGCTTGAACTCTGGAGGTCATTCTGAGGAGTGATCACACAACTCACTACTGCCATTCAGTTGTAGTACAGCTTTAAGAAGGCTTACAAATGCACTGTATTCTATAATACAACTCCAACTGCTGCTATTTTATGCTTAAGTTACTTTATTTATTTATTTAAGCTAACATTATTTGTCACGCTTAAAGAATTTAATTCCGGAGGAAAAAAAGCACATTTTTAAAGTAAAGACACTGATGGTGGGTTTTCATTAGCAGCAGCATCAAGGTCAGCTGTCTGGGAGTAAGTGAGGTATAGTAGGCGCCTTGATTATAAGCCGTCATGTTTTCTTTTTCCCTTTCTGCTCTATTACACATTCACATCCAAAAACATCTTGCTTAGATTTCCCCGTCTCTCCCTCATCCTGTATCTTAGTCACTCTTTGTTCTCCTCTTCCCTCAGACTCTCTCTTTCCCCTCCTGTCATTTCAGTTTTTGTTATGTTCCCATTTGTAGCTCAAGAGCTCCCTCTGTGAGAGATATTGTTGCCAGACAGAGAGTGCTGCCAGACAGAGGAAAGTCTTGGTATGGGCATATTTACACAAATCTTACTGAAATTAATGTATTTAAACTTCTTTTTTTCCCGGGTTGAGATGGATGAGTTTGACTCTTTCTATACGGTTCCTAAATAAGATTATTTACTCAGAACTTGACAGATAGAAATTGCAAATACTTGTTTAAACTAATTCAACAATGGGATGGTTTACAAGGCAATGTTTTTCTTGCAATGATGGAAATAAGCTATGACAACACTTAAATAAACCGTAGATAAAAAACTTCTGACCATGCTCTTAATTAAATACTGAGATCTTCAAAGAAAACAGATGCATACATTAGGATTAGTTCTACCTCAAACTCTGAGAGGTCTCACTGATCTCCAACAGACATATTTCTGAATTTATAATTTCATCTGCTAAAATACGTTTCTGTTCACATTATCACTCGGACGGCTGAGCATATTTCAGAAATTAGATTTTTAATGTTTAACCGTATGCACATGTGTGGTGGTGCATGACTCATGAGAGGAGTGAGAGGGTGGGTGATGACTCAGGGGCTGTGTTTGTCTACCTCTCTCCCTTTTGTTGATGAACCAGTCTGGAGATATTTGTTCTCTTAATCACTAGATATGACTCTAATAAAACCTTCATGTACCAACAAATTCTCACTTGCGTTCAGCGAATAAGCATCACATAGATTATTACTCAGCGTTTGTCATGGATACATCTGGGTGGAAGGCCTTTTTTTTCCCTTTTCTGGGATTCACATGTTTGAAAAATATAACTGCAGGAGACTATTTCAAGTTTTTGTTGTGACGTTGATTTGACAATTTAGGATTGAGATGTCTGATACCATCTTAGCATACAGACTTGAACCAGGGAAAAAGCTAGCCTGGCTCAGTTTAATCCATAACACGTAAAAATGACATGCTGCAGTTTTATTGGGGGTTATGTGCCGGACTATGTCTGCACATAACTTTCCCTTGAATATTAATTTTTGTACGTAAACCTTTAGACAGAGGCAGGCTAGATGTTACCCCCCTTTCCCATTAGTTTAACCTAACTGTCTCCTGGCTCCAGCTTCATATTGAACCGACAAATATGAGAGTGGTATCGATCTCCTCATCTACCTCTGTAAAAAGTGAACAGGCATGTTTCCCAAAATGTCAAACTATTCCTTTAAATGCACGTCTACAGTCACAGACAATGGGGCTCCAATACTAAAAGCAAGATCACTGCAATGCCAATATATTATTTAAAAAAAAAACCACATTCAGCCTTTGCTTACATCTAAAGGAAAGTTAGAATTCTCGTCCATTCTGCTGACAGTTCACCTCACGTCATGGGTCCCTGGCGGCCACACTACCCGGCATACCAGTGGTTCAACAATGAGGAATGTCGGCCCTTAATCACTGTGTTTTTGATTTACACCATCCATCCATGCAGACAGCAATCCTTTACATTTTCCAAGTATTGCTCTGTGAACTCTGGCAATCATGCCAATTGCTGCCGTCGCCATCCCTGATTATTGATGAGATTTAGATGGAAATTATGCATTCACTGGAGGAGAAAAGACAGCCAGGCTCTTCTTGATTGGCTTTAAGCTGAGCAGTCATACTGAAGAGGCATCTGTCAGATGGTAGGTCACATCCCCTCAGCATATTGGTTTTATCTTCCAGCGCAGACGACTGGTTATGGTGGTTCCCTAACAACAGGAGCGGAGCAGGGGATGGGGAGGCAACTGAATGCATTAAATAGGCTCACTGACTGGAAGATGTGGAACTGGGTACAAGGTATTTGGCAGTGACAGCAGGAATACATTTTGAATTATTTAGCTAAAGGTGCAGCGCTCAATACAAATGCAGCAAAGGGTGATAGAGCCCTCATTTCAACCTTGGTGACTCATACATGTGAATTCAAGGCAGCAAACTGACAAGAGTACTGGATCAGAAACACACTGACCCCACAATAGCCATGGCTTAACTTTGCTATTGAAAGAAATAATTGATGTACACCTAATGTTTTCTCTTTCAAATACCACCAACATATAACAAATTGATTCAGCTCATTCATTCCTTATCTTTCACTGGGAGTCTGTGTCACTGTTTGCTATGACTGGGACTGGAATATTCAACAATTCGGGCATTTGTTTGTTGGGTAGGGATTCCTTTTTTTTTTGTTGAGAAATGGCAATTAAGAAATTATAAATATAAATCTCAGTGTTTTCCATACATTGATTTATTTTACAGGGGCCCACCACAATGTCAACAATACTATTTAAAAAGGATAAAATCTCAGTCTTCCCGCACACACAGTGACAGCGCTAACTGTTAGCATCATGCAGCTAATGTTACCTACTGGTTATTAACAGGTCTAATAATAGTTAAGCCCTTTTGCTGTTGGTTTGTTAGGACTGTTTAACGGCTTTATTTTGGATGTTAGCCACTGTAAAATGACTGGTCACAGGGAGCTTTGTCAGGTGTTGTCTCAGATTCAGAGCCTATAATTAGGAGCATTTATGTTCAATTCAATTCAATTTTATTTCTAATGCCCAATATCACAATTCAAAGTTTGCCTCAGAGGGCTTTACAACGTACGACATCCCTCTGTCATTGGACCCTCACAGCGAATAAGGAATAACTCACTCGAAAAAGAAACTTAAACACAGGGCGCCCAGTACTTCACTGGGTAGAGTGGGAATACCATATACAACGGCAATGTCCTTGCTGCAGCAGTCGAGGATTTGATTCCAGCGTGTCCTAGCAACTAAAGACGAAACGCCCCCCAAAAAATGTAAAAACAAAACAAACATACAAAAAAAAAAAAAAAAACCCTTAAACGAAGGAGAAAAAAAAGGTGGAAACCTCAAGAGGAGCTACTGGGGAGGGATCCCTATACCAGCATGGAGAGAATGCAATAGCTGCCGTGTGTGCAGAACAGAAAAAATGTTGAGCACCCTTTGCCTCTGATGTTTTCAGTGAATCCAGTAAAGTATATACAGTTACTATAAAGGCATAATTCAGCAGCCTCCGCACAAATTAAAACAAGTCAACTTGTGATCCTGTGATGAACTAAACTAATAATGCATGGGCAAAACTGTGCAAAGAAAGCACATTTGGGTATTAAATACTTTAACACATCTTTAAAACAACTCCAAAAATAGTATTCTGTGATTGTTGTCTCACCTTCTGTACAAGTGCATTCATGTCCCTTTTTTTCTTTAGTTTTACCTCAGAAACACTGTGAAAAAAAACCCTGTATATTTCAACTACTTGCTAAAACAGATGTCGAGATAGTTTCTAAAAAGGCAGGGCATATAGGTTACATACACTTGTTCCACTTCTGCTTGTAGCTGTGCTATGACCTACATGTAACTGCCTAAATTAGGATTTCCCGTGTCCCTATATCACACTGATAAAGTAGATGCACAGAGATTCATATCCCTTACATGCGGAGAAAGGTCAGATCAATTCTCCCACCGACCATATCCGTCTTCATTTAGCAGCCACCACATACCAGCCTTCATAAGACATAACATCTCTTTAGAAACATATGTTTAAATAAGTGTACAATCATGAAGTATTTAAGCTGGGATGTGTTCAGTATTAATTTAGCTGGAGTGTCGGCATGTCTTTTGTTTTCCATCCACATGAGACAAGGAGACTCTGTACGCACGATTGCCGAGCCATAAACACAGCCCCTTTCCACCTCAGGCAATCCTTAAACTCATCAGCAGTGTAATGAGACTTTCGAGCTGGGAGATGAATTAACTGGCTGATTTTCTTGTTTTTATCCCCCCATCCCCCAACCCCCCATTCAGAGTAGCTGAATATAGCATCGGGAGCAATCCAGGACTGTGATGTATGTTGCATGACCAAGACGCATAGAAACATAGATGGGTGAAAACGGAGGAATTGATCGTCTTTTGCTGGAACAGTATGAGACAATCAGGCTCTCACATTCATCAATGTATAGAAAAAGCATGTGAAAGGCACTTCAGCAGGGAAAGCTGTGATGTATAAGCCTGCAAGCGCACACTCAAACATACATGCACAGAAAATATAAATAAAAACAAGCATATTTAATATTAATTTCACATCTTCCTCCTTAAAACACAGTTCTTGTCGATGCCTGGGTGGCACAGAAACACCACCGCAGGGAAACGACTCAATATCAACACAATATCAAAACTTATTATCAAAGCCGCAGGAGCATTGCTTTAAAACTGCTTTGGTGCAGGACGCCAGTGAGGGATCATGTTACTGGTGCTGCACTTGCCACTTTTACAAGTTGACCCTCCAAAGTGTACGACCGCACCACCATGAAAATGCCAAATCTTGTCCGCTCTCTCAGGCTACGCAGGGTTTGGCCCGGTCAGTATTTGGATGGGAGAAGAATATCTGGTACCACTGAACCTCAAACAAACTGATCTGCCGCCATCGGAGTGCAAGTGTTGTGTGAATGAGAGGCAAATTGTTGGGTAGTTCATTAAGCAAATTGTTAAGTAGTTCATTAATCGTTAAGGTAGAATGGCGCAGTCCATTTACCACTGACGAGTTAAGACAACTGGAGAAGACGCATGGCAGTCAACACCATCCACAGGCTGATGGAAGGGGTTAGTAATGACAAGCGCCATATGAAATTTAGAGTCAAAAAGTCTCAGTCTTTAGCATATTGAAATGATAAATGTTTGATAAAAATTAATTACACTAAAAACTCTATAACAATGACTGTTACATTCTTCAATTACCCATTGTTATTGTACATTTTTACCAATTCCTGCACTGTGTATGTTTCTGCATTGTAAGAAGCCAAACACACAGTATAGCACACCCCTGTATGGGGCCATACTGCACATATATCAGACTACTGACAAAAATACAACAGCTTAAACTGTTTGTATCTTGTCCATAACTACATTTAAACACAGTGACCATGAAACCATGAACTGCATCAATTATGCCTCCAACATGCACTACAGCAGCAGTTAAGAAAAACGGATAAAATGAAATACAATAAAAAAAATTAAAAAAAATAAATCAAGTCAGCACCTGATTCTGCAAATGAAAATGTGCAGTTATATTTTATCTCAATCAACACATCCACTGAACTAACAAGGAACACAGCCAAAATCCAAAAATGTCCCAAAATGTCTGTGAAAGCTCTCACCCAAGGACACTGGGCTGCTCAAAAGTAAAAAGTTGCTTTAATGACAAAATAATCCTAGCAGTGAAAGTGTCTCTAAGTGGATAGTGCCCCGTGTTCACACAAATCACACTGAAGGTACATCTGGCCCTAATTTTACCTCAGTCGGCCTCACACTGAAAAACTGTCTTGAAAGGTTTTAAAAAATGGTAGGGTTTTGTATATTTTTGATTTTTTTTTTGATTTTTTTTACAATCCTAGAAATTGGAAAAAGCCATTGTTTTGCCATTAAAAACAAGTTTAAAAAAATAAAAAAAAGACAACATGTCTCAGTGCACTGTGGACAGAGAGAAAGCTGTTGGCAGTTAAGAGTCGACTGTTTCAGGTGCTAACTGCCATAGGGCTGACAAAAACATTAGGGAACTAAAACTGCAAAAGACATACAGTACCAGGGTGTTTGTGCTGTTATCTTGTAGCCCAAGGCAGCTTCAATGTGTGCTCCCATTTAGCCATTACTTAGGGGGGTTTGTAGCTCGCAGCCAATCAGCCTATTGTAATAACCAACAGCTTTAGGCTTTGCTGAAAGCTGTCATTGCCCCGAATGTACAGTACTACTCCATGAATATAGGTCACCAAGAAAATGAAAGCCTTGTGTTGAAACCTTCAGTGCACCAGGAATATGTTTGGAAAAACATATTCCAGAGGGGGAGACATTATTACAAAATGATTTCAGTCACTGAAGAGATCGTCCTTCTGGGGGCTAATTAAAGGTGGACTTTCATGGTTTTAAACCTGCATTCAGACAATGTTTCTTGAGTTAATCTGATTTGAAGTGTGTATACTAGATATGGTCAGAGTTTAAAAAGAAATTGCGGGTCTCCAAGAGGATTTATTTCGCCCCACTGTGTAGTCAAAAAGGACTCCTGCTTAAGATGTGTAATAGTCATACTGTTGAGCAACCATTGGATCACCAACAGGGCATTTCCTTTTGTACTTTTAGCCGTTCCAAGTCAAACCACACTGCACTGATTTGTGTTTCCATTACCAGTTTAAATGTGTTGGGTTGTGCTGAGTCACTTCTGAGATGCACAATCTCCGGGGTAGGGTCAAAGCGCAACTGACCACCTCCAAGGAGGTCAAAGTGACGTCAGATGGGCTTCATCATCAGTCAGGGAAGATTCTTTCTCATCCACATTTAGATCCATTTCTTCATCTTGTCTCCTTTTGTCAAGCAATAAGCTATATATGCCATGATAATAAGTAGCTGGCTACCAACAACTAAAGCACAGGTAACAGTAAACAGTGCTGAAGAGAATGCTACTTGTAAATGTCATTGACTAAAGGCAAGCACATAAGCAGTTAGAGATACACCTTAAAGTGTGTAGCCCTGTTGTATGGAGATGTAAATCCCTGTCACACTGTGTTGACACATAGAGTCAAGCTAAGCCATCACATGTGTATGGAAAAGGGTTACACAAGTCATTCAACGTGGACCTATGTCTGTGTGCGACTCTTCCGAGTGGTGGAGTAAGGTCTCTTTTTGCCACGCTACGTAAATTTATCTTAAAAACTACCTGCGTGGCCCTTATAGGCTGATGATCCTGAGAGTCTCTGCTCAGGACAGTGAGGACAAAACAAAGCGCAGCACCAAAGGACCCAGACTGTTGCCATGACAATTGTGGCATGACTATTTACCATAAGTACAATAGCCTGCATCCTCTTACGAGGGCAAGAGAGGGCAACTGCCCAGACAAAATAATGGACAGGTGTTTCTTCATGATTGACCAAATGGCTGTCTTTATAAATCCATGTCAGGAGGATGATGAGACAGGCAAAGCAGAAGTGAAGTCGAAGCGTCTGAGTGGGGAACATTATCATTGAAGGGTTCTGACTGTTCATATAGGAAAATATTGACAAAAGGGAAAATTACAGCTATTACTCCTTAAGGGCTCTCTCAGTTGTGCTTATGAATATCTGTATATGGGTTTCTTCCCACAGTTGTTGACTACTGGTGGTCAGCACTTGAAGGTAAAGTAGGGCAAAAGTGAGCCAAAATCTGGCAGACATCCAGGGGCCTGACTGGGGGCAGGTGGTTCATGTCCATCTAGCTTCATATCCACACAGCAAATTCAGACTTTCCCTGAGTAAGACTTGTTGCAGAAGTGAATACTTTCCTCTAAGAATTACTGAAAGAACAGAGGTTGGGTACCCTTTTTACCTTAAAGCAAGCGGTGGGGCTGCGTCAGTACAGTGGACCAAGGATAGCGAGCATCCAAACACATTCTGGAGATCTATGCTGCATGCTTGAGAAACACTAGTATGATTCTTTTCTGCACTTGATTAAGTCAAATTGGAAACATAGCCCAAGGGCAGAAAGAGGAGATTATCATCGTCTTCCTCAAAGAAGAAAGCTTTAAATGTGCCCATAAAATTACTGGAGTCATTGTCATTTCCTGCTAATGGCCTGCCTGATTAGCTATGAGGCTATTGCCCACCTTCACTGGGAACAGGTGGGCAGTATTTAGTTGGTCATCCCAGATAACGACTGGTGTATCAAAGATAGCACACTCCACTGAGTGTGTAGTGGCTCACAACAAGAGTTCTTAGTAGGACAGGCAATCTTGGAACAGACATTCTTAAGACTAAACCACAAGCAAGGGTCACGCAAGCCGGCAGAGACTGCGCTGTCGGGGCATATTCGAGTCCAAGGCAGACCAAACACACTGTATGAGCATCCTCTGCCAAGGTTTTACACTCGCAGTGGCAAATTATCTCTGTTGGTGGAGGGAGAAGGCTTGGCAGAGGACAGTCAGTAGCAATAAAGCTATTTTGCTGCTGTGTTGTCAATACTACCAGATGACTCAGGCATATCTAAAGCATGCCATAAAACTGCTTCTAACTGATGGTCAATATATGTTTGGAGCATGTCGTTTTATCGGAGTGAACTGGTGCAGAAGTAGACTGACAGCTTCTGGCTCAGCTGCACTGTTGTCGTATAAATATTATCATTTGGGTACAAGTTAATCAATAGGTTAAATCCAGCTAGCAAGTGGCCAGTGGACAGACTGGAATGAGCGGCAGGTCTAAGCTGAATAGCTGTATGGTGGCAGTAAAGTCTGAAACAGGAGTGTCATTGTACACTGGGCGCACAGAGTCCAATTAGAGAACAGATGATTCTCTTTGCACATAGTTAAACCAAGCTCTGTTATGGCTACATCTTTCCCATATAAAGGAAACGCATTCCTCTTCTCTTGACCCAGGCCTCACAAGTGCAATCGTATAATGGTCGGCATAGCGACAGGGAGACTTGTGTGGATGAGTAGAGACCCAAGTTTGAAGAGCATCATATTGAAAACTTTACCTCTTGAATATGAACAAAAAGAAGAACCAAGGCGAAGCATGATAGAGAGCAGAAAAATCAAGACAGAGGCCTCCCTGGGTGAAAAAAAAAAAACTGTACAGGCGAAGCTGGAAACAATAATGGGCTGACATGAAACATAATCCCCTCTGTCTGCGATTTTATTGGCAGCCCCTCCAAAGAATGGTGGCTCCCCTATTATGACTTAACACATCAAAATCGCAGCATAGCACACACAGAAAAGGCCACCTGATGATAAGCACAGCAGACAGCGTCAGAGGCTTTATCTCGTGGCTGCCTGCAGCTCGACACAGGTTCAATTTGGCCCGCAACAATCGATTCCGTCCCTCCTTACCTCTGCTTCAGTCGGTGGAATAAAAACAGACCTTTCTGTAAGGAGCAGGTCTCAGCTGGTATGCCATGTCAAGGCAAATGAGAGCAAAACTAAGGACACTAACACACCTGAGTTGTGGTTGCCCATCATACTGGCACGCATATTTTCCTTGGCACAACATTTTAATCATGGTCAAAGTAGAGGAGCGTAACTATTATCAAGTCTGAAATATATTAATAAATTGAAATACAAATGAATAGACACACGGACAGTAGCCTATTGAGATAACTTTAAGTTCGTTTAAATAAAATTCAGTTTGTGGCTTTGCTGCATGTTGAGGTTACATTATGACATAAGGACAAACACACAAACCTTAAGTGAACAGTACAAGCAGAAGTACAACAATTCATTTGAGGAAGAAAAATGACCAGTACCCTTACAGACAAACCTGGCAACCGCTTTGTTTATTTTATCCTTGCCTGATGTGCAACAATTATTGTCTTTATACGACCGTTCTTTTTCCTCTGTGCGATGTACAATCAATAACGCAAGAGCCATTATGTACAATAATTTGACCATTTCCTGACACTAACAGTAAGTACTTCATTTTAGTTGACGCTGTCTCATTTTAATCCATTTCCAAAATATAGCAAAATATGGATTCTACGTCTGTGATTAGGTATCTCTGTTCACGTGACATCTTTCCAGGCAATCATGCTTGGTGTAGGCTATCATGAACATGACTCGTGAGCACAGCTGTTGTTCTGTTCTAGAGCTAGAGCCTTCTCAGTAGGGTATGCTGTGTCCAAGTAAAGTTGTTTTAAATGCACTAGTAAACCCAGTTATTTATTTAATTAGCTTAACGTTTGGCCTTCAATGTTTGAATGCAAAATAAGAACAGGATTCCAGTTATGAAATCTTGTGATAACGTTCTATAATGGTAGGCTGTTACAAAAAGCGTTGGCCTGATGGACTCATAAAAAAATGTGGGTAGATTTGTGGGTGTGTCTCTCTCTCTTTTTTTTTTTTTTTTTTTTTTGCTCTTGTGGTTGTGATTTGTGTACAATACTTTACCTCAAGAGAGATTCACTTTAAGCTTCTCGTACCACAGATAAACATTTCCTGTCTAGCAAAGCTGGTGTGTTAGGCCATCTTACTATGCCGCCATTACTACAGTGGTGATTTGTCAGTGTCTGCTGCTGTCTGCTGACAGTGACAGCAGGAGAGGCTGTCGATTTTCTAAATTAACTCAACTAATTGATGACAAACTTTGGCATTTAATGTAGGCATGACTGACTAACATTTAAATTTTCCATGGTAGAAAAAAAACCTACAAAACATACAGCTGCCGTTGTTTTGGTTTCACAAGTGACCACGTTGACTGGTGACTTTTAGCTGAATGCGTCTGTGCCGACTCGCAGTAACTTGTGTAAATGGTTGACATAGATGATAAACATGGATAAGTGTTTTGAACTGTTGATATGACTATGAGCAACCACAAAGCATTCAGCTGAGTCACCAGGGGACACAATCACTCTTTAAACTGAAACCCAGACACCATTGTACGTATTCTGTTTGCGTGGCCAACATTAGCTACGTTAGCTAAGCACTATTACCGTAACTGCCGTTACTTGCTTCACCATCAGTTTGCCACCACTGTTAAAACAGCTGAGAACTGCACAGAGTTCTTCTCAGTTGTCAAAAGTAACGTAAAGGTACAAGTCGAAAATGTTCACCTCTGAGACAGCTTCCACTCAAACTCACGGCCCATGGTAATTACGACTTTTTTACTTCTGTGTTTTCCCTGATTCATGTATTTTTAAATACTGCTCTGTAGGTTTTGTGGCAGCAATCAATTAATACAGAAATAATTAATACGAGGCTAAACCTGACTGTATATTGAAATATCACACTTGCTTAACAACTCTGGGAGGAGTGTTGTACTCTGTGGATCTGATAATGAGGTTCAGCAACATTATCTGGATTTCACTGACTTGTTTCTGTTGGAGATTACCATGTCCATCTCTTGCTCCCCTCAATTAAAAAAAAAATATATTCAAAAGCGTTGGCTTGCCCCATTTATATTTTAGAGGCAGATGATATTCATATATCACCTAATCATTTCTTTATTGATGATGCAATGTTTAACAGTTCAAAAGTCATATTAGTGGTTTCCCAGAAACAGTGACTGTACTAAAACTAACATCATTCTGTGTTGGCCATTATCAAATCTGTCATTATAAATTCCCCACACTGCTGACACTGACATCACCCGGCATGCAGAGCACAATGGGTAGGTGACATAACCTTCTGTAAATAGCATTATTTGTGTATGTTTTTTTATTTTTTATCCCTGGTTGCAAATATAAAAAGGTTTTATGGTGTGTGAATCAGCCGCCATCTTGTGGGTAATTTTGTCCTAAAAAAAGTGACACCATAGCTGGGTCTCTCTATTTGAAAAGAGTATAATCATTTCCTGAGCTGAAAGCAATAGGGTTGAGCATGATATCAGATTCATTACATGGGAGGAGAAACACTCTTTTATGGCAGTGCGCAATATAGAGCACTCCTTTCATGACAATTATTAATACCCTGTCCCATTTATTTGCAATATCAACCCTCACTCAAATGAAGGTTGTCCCTCTGATCAGTATGCAGGCGACCTGGCTTCAAATCCTCAATTTCACATGCAAATGCGGTGCAACTGATTTAAATAATATTTGAATATGGATCACACAGTGTGACTCCATATCACAGAGCTGGAAAAAAAGAAGGTGGAAAATGCAAATCATCAACATGTAAGAGAAAGGTCATAGTCAGGACCTGTTAGATTTATTTTGGAAATAAAGGGCTGACTGCTAAATTAAACTCATTCCATAAAGCCTGAGGACAAAATTAGAGGAGATCTGCATGATTTACATCATAAAAGCAAACAAACACAATATGGTCTGTAGTACACAAAGGAAGCAGTTTCTGATATGATGGTGGGTTTGTCTAGTGTATATGGAGAAAAAAAAAAAGGTACTTGCTTTCATCCTTGAATCCAAAACAGGACCAGATAAGTAAAACTGGTGCAGCATCAAAAGCTTTGGTTACAGTGAGTCTTTGCCTCAGTCTCACTAACACCACATCACTGTAAACACTTGACAGAGATGACACTACTATAGGTGCAATGGTTTATACATTATCTCACAACAATATAGCTGTGATTACATTGAAATTCACCACTGCATAATTTTCTGAAATGGCACGGAGCTCAAGTGTAGCATGTTGAGAAAAAAACTCCTAGAGGACATTTCATGATAGAGACAGATAAGCATGATCTTGGCAGACCCTGAAAAAAAAAACCTAAGAGCGCCATATAAATGTTGCAATACAGGCAGTGAATGCCTATGTACTGCTATGTCTTTGCTCTTCTGGGGGCTATAAATCACTAGTGATGGTGGAATCTTCACACATAGTGGCATGCATTAACTGAAAGGGGCACAGGGGAGTAGGCTCTCCTGGGCCTAGTAAAACTCCAATGAGTGGCCCTGCAATGCTCGCTTCAGGCCATGCTTTTAAATTATATATTGATGACAGCCCATGATAAAAATGACCCAATTTAGTATCCAAAATCAATTCCCACCCCCACTGATGCGCAGGGGTTGGCGAAAGCTGCCCAGATTCTTATGACAGCATTTGAGCCACAGACACGTTTTCTCAAACAGTGGTCAATAGAGGCAGAGAGTGTGGGAAGGAATGGAGAGAAAAACAGAGGCACTTTACTGCAATGACCACCTAGTCGGTAAATGATCTGTTGCCTTTCTGGGTAAATAGCACGTCTGGTATTTTTTCTCCGTGGCATTGTGTGACGTGTGTGCATAGAAAAGAAAGGACGAACAGAACTATGATTGGCACAATAGATAAGCGCTGTAAACTGCATTTCTGCTGATTTGAAAAATGTCACTGGCCTAATCTAATTTTTATAACACATACAACCTCAACAAAAACATGTAAAGGTCTGGAGTACATTTATCTTTTCAGGGTTTGTACAAACAGGGGCAACTCAAATTCTGTGGGCCCTATTTCAATGATCTATACGGTATGGGTTAAAGTTCATTAAGGGAGTGTCCAACTCCACTTTGTTAGTAAAATGGCGCATAATCTGGGCGCAAAGCAAAACGCAAGGGGCAAAGGGGTTGTACTCAGTCGCTTAATTTTTCACAGATGTGTTTTGGGTGTAAAATGAATTCAACCAATCATCTCCCATTCGAATTCAAAGTCAGGTAAGCCTGCACCTGGGGCACGGCAACTTACATGACAGATTTGGAAAAATAAAGAGGTGAGCAGTTTCCTGCTGTTCTTTTCTTTTCTTTGTCCTCATGTGTGTAACAGGCAGAGGGGGAGCACACTGTGAACCCACCTATGTAGACCCTTACTATCTGAATAATGCGCCTTTGAAAATGCAGAAAAAACTGCACCACTCTGACTTTAGACCAGGTTTTTGTTGGTCAATGGCGCAAACGCTTTCTACCGCCTCAGAACAGCAATACGCCAACAATGTGGCTGAGCACACCTTATGTTAACACTTATACACTCATGGACACACAGGGCGGGGGAGTGTATTTACTACTTATACAACATGGGTGCTGGCTGTGAAAATGAGAACTATGACAGTCTGAAATGCAGCTGCCCTGTGCACCACCTTGCGCCAAGTGTAAGATAGAGACCAAGGACTTTAAAGTACTTTTTCAAGCTCTCTTTCAAGAATAAATTGTTTTCTCCACGACCATATGTGACAAGAGAATTGTGAAGAGAGAGGAGGAGCGCACACCAAGGTTGGAGAGGTGCTGACAGTTGACGAAAAAATACAAATTTGAAAAAAGATGTCAGGTGCACACTCTAAGAATAAAATATTTTCTTTTATCCAAGTACCAACGTTTCGACTAGACCGTCTTCATTAGGGTTTTACAAAATGTTTGGTAGCTCAGTGTCTTGTAAAACCCTGATCAAGACGGTCTAGTCGAAACGTTGGTACTTGAATAAAAGAAAATATTTTTGCATTGAGTCTTAAGAGTGTGCACCTGACATCTTTTTTCAAACAAGAGAATAGTGAAAAATTCATAAATGGGGCAGACACATGCTACCAGGGTCTAAAATGAACTTCTTATTGATTTACTGCTTATTATTATAAGGCATGAGATTGTCAAAACAAAAAAAGGAAAATACACAGTGCAAGACACAGTGCATAAATTACTCTACTTTGGCAAAAGCATTCAGTGTTTCTGAATCCTACATGTTGATACAATTTATGCATGGAATCTGATTGAGAAATACACTTTTCTAGAACTACATATAATTTCTACACATTGTCACGACCTGCCTCAAAGGTATGACAAAATATGGAGACCACACATGACTTTAAAGTAGAAAAAACAAATGTATTTAAATAAACTAAACTTAAATGTGTATGTCAGTTATCAGTAATGTCTGAAGTGTGTGAATGTGTTTAGATGTAAGATAACAAAAAACTAAATAACCCAAGATCAAACAAACCCAGCAACTCAAAGAGGAGAGAGAGACTGAATGCTCAGACTCCAATATAAATAGGTGAGCATTCACACCAAATCAGGTGTCAGCCATCTCTCCTAATGAGCCATTCCCCAGATCCCAGGCAACCAAACAAAGTAGGTCAGAGGCCAAGGAGCCGCCACAACATTTACAAACTTGCATCTCTCCCACAGAGTTTTTGTCAGGTTTAAGGGACGATTTACGAGCACACACTTACTGATCCTCATTTGAAAAGCTCAAAATCTCAAACTCTGAGACACTAATTTGAGAATACTAGACAACCACTTGTAGCCAGGTTCACTATAAACCCTGTCTTAAGCAATCTCACAGTTAAGAAGCAGGAAAATACCTTTAGTTCCACCTGAATTCTTTCTAAATCTGCAACAAGTTAGTCTGGTGGTTAAAAACTGAACTTTCAGCTCAGTCAGAGAAAACTCCACTGAGTTTAGACTGTTTACCTACAGCACAGCTACACTCAGATAACAGAGCCACCTACGTGCCTGGCAAACAGCAATCAAACCATAAACCCTCAGGATCTGTGTAGAGTCCTGCAGGGATCAACTGATATGAAGGCTGGCGACTGCTTACTCTGCAGCGGTTCAGCAGCTAACAAGTGGAGTTAGCTGCTAACAACCACTGCTTCAACCAACCAACTCGACAAATCCATTTAACAGCTCCACCATCCACCATCAGACACACACGGCTGCTTATGAGCTGCTGAACCGCAGCTCACAACAGGTGTATTTTGCAGGCTAGCAAAACGTCATGACACCAACTGTTTGATGTTCTTGGGTTCATGGTTTGAAATGTTTTCCTCATACTGTACGTTTTTATAAATTGATTTATGATTCTGTTCCTCTCCAAATGTTATTCAAGTACTTTTCAAGATGTCTGATTTTCAAACTATTCCGGCACTTAACTTTTCAAGAGCTGAGTTCAAATACTTTAAGCACCTTGGATGAACCCTGTCTATTCACATCCTACAGAAAACCTAAAATTAAATGTTTTGCCTCTCTTTTTTTTTTAATTTTGCCATTTGTTAAACATAGCAAAGATGTCTGCCAGTGTTGCTAGCAGTTAGCTGTGCAGGAGGCCTTGCTCTTAAGAGAATAATACCATAAGAGGATAACACCCAAATGTGCAGCAACACCAACACAGAGACACACTGTGCCTAATTTTTGAGAGACACTTAAAGCACATTTCTGCCTACATGATGCTGAGACAAGAGCATTAAGTCTTCAATTTCAAGGCAGTGAAAGGAAACACACAACCTCAGAAGTGATTTGAATATTTATTTCTCTCCTACGTAGTTAATACTTGGTCTCCAGCCTACATTTGGAATTTTTTTTTTTTTTTTTTACCACTGCCAGTTTTGAAATCTGTCAATTCGGGGAGAACTTCTTAGTGCCTTGTTTATGCTGTAAGCATGAGTTTGCTTGATTTCCATTTATTAACATACACTGCCTTACTGCCCAAGACTCTGCTGTCTTGTTTGACATTAACCTGTTTTGTGAGGTAGTTTGTAGCATTTTCTACTATAAATATAAAGTTATTATCATTAGGTTATTACAAAATTGGATATTGATTGAAGTGAAATTTAAAAAAAAAAAGAAGTCATTTTATCAGATAATATTTGGATCATGGCTGAGATGTTAAATTAAAAAAAATAATAATAAAATACTATAGTCACTTCAAGAGTTTCTTAATTGCATAAGTCTTTGGTCCTTTCCATGAATTTTAATTAAGTCAGACTAAACCAAATCAGTCATCTGTGGATTATGAAATAACATTTCATATCCCACTTCTGCCAGATTTGAAAAAGAAAAAATACAAGTGGTCTGTTGAGCAGAATTTGGAAGGGCACTCTGTGTTAATGCTAAACTGACTATTTAAAAATGGTATGATAACTATTTGGCAAGCTTAGCCTTTTTAATATAGATCTCACCACTGAGCCATCACACAAGCACATAACATAAATCCTGGACAGGGTGGACATATTGTACTGTAGATTATGCTCATTCAGTCAGTCAATATTACAAATCCCTGCACTTGTTATTGTAACGCCTCAACGGGGCCTTATCTGGAGGGTGCAGGGATCACCTCAGAGAAAACTCAATTTCCTGCTCATTTGTACTACAATCCTCATCATTATCTTAGTTATCAGATTCGCCTGACAGACATGCTGTCACAAGTTTCTGCATGAAAACAACTTTAAAGTTCCTTAATGTCTGGTTAAACGTCCTGTCGGCGAATACAGCTGTTGTGTTGCTCAACAATTGTTATGACAGGTCAAAAGCATTGTACCTGCCGCACCTCATGTTATACGTTTTTATCAGTGCACAAAGCATACTGTAAATCTAGATCAGTGATAATGTCCTAAGTGAATGCAGATGTCAAGTGCTCAGCAAACAACTGGAGATCTGAAGCACTGTGGAGTACAGTACTGTGTTTGTCAGACTTTGTTACAGGAAGTGAATCGCTCTGGACTTACAAGATGCTGCAGTACAAGAACACTCTGAATGACAACACCTGCACACCTCAAAAAAACAAAAAACAAAAAACAAATACAGAGTTGCAATATCAGCCTAATCTTGCAGTGCCTCTGGGTTGTGCTACTGGAAGCCACTGTAACTGTTGTGAATCGAGGCTGAGTAGCTGTCGTCCTCCACAAATGAGCAAGCTGGAAACCTTTTCAGAACCACCACTCAAACCTACTGGGGTGAGTATTTTTAAGTAGGGTATTCTGTTAAATCTAAAATAAATAAATAAAAAATATCAAGTAACGTATTGAAAAAAGTAGAAAAAGGCAAATATTGTAGATAAGGACGGAGGCGAGTACAGTTTATAAATAACATCTGCCTGTTGCTAGAGAATTGTCACCCATTGGCAGAGTCTTCACACAACAGGGAAACATAATTTTGCTTCTTCCACTGCTTTGCCCAAACCCAGGTCTTCCCCTGAGAAGCATGTGGTCTCTGAGCCATCCTTCAAGTAAGCACACAACTGAACCCAGGATATCTTAATGATCGCATGGTAATGTGTATTTTCAAGGAAAGGGGTTGTCTAATATTGGACAGAATTGTCAACTCGTTACACTCTGTTTCCATCTTCAGTCTGACACTGCCTCCACTCTAACTGCTTTCCGTGGGGGGGAGGGGGGTTCAATTTTACCTAAGCAATCACTAGAGACCAATGTATCCGTCTGAATCTCACATCATTTGTAGTCCACACTAATGTGAAGACATGCCATCATGCTTGTTTTGCCGGGGTTTTAGGAGTGGAGCAAAGTAAAAACAAACTATGATGCTGGGAAATATTAAGACATGTCAGTTTAGAACAGCCTCCCCCAGTCTATCTTGTCTATTAGCGGTCACCATTGTTGTTATTAGTCCTCATTGGTTCCTGCACACTTCTTGACAACAGCTTGACAACAATGTTAGCCTGTGGCACTGATTGGCTAACCATTAGTCTCACCACAGCGCTCATTAGATCTTTTTTATTTCAACTGAGAAATCACTGTTTCATGTCGTGTAAGACGAATTAGTCAACTCAACGGAGTGGGCGGATTCCAAAGTCTGGACCCAGGCAAGGAAACAGGACCAGTCATTGGTAATGACTTTAAAAGTAAACAATTCTGCTCTCCCATCTGCCCCTGGTGCACCAGGTGACATTCCCACTACTGCAAACGCGCACTGGCGACCCTAGGGATTTGCTTTGCCTGGGTCCTGAGTTCAATCACTGTATGTCATTAAACAGGACTTTATACTTGGCAGTGTTTGAAAGATCTAAGTACATGTGAAACTGGTTGAATTCAGGTCAGCCATAAGAGTTGGTGTTATATAAGGCCGGTTTGTCTATCAGCTACTTATAAATCCAGGAAATATTACAATTATTTTATTCTACAGGGGTGGATTGGTTCTAGTTATGAGTTAGCGCAGAAAAACAGAGTTGCATTTGAAATGGAGCTTCCTTGTTCACCTCAGCTCATGGAATACTCCCATCATGGGAAATGGTCTAGTGTGACAGGCTGAATTTCTGGGCTGGCAAACAGCATTATTCTCATTCCTGGTCCCATTGTCAGCTCTCATTGAAATCTGCTGTCACGGAGTGGAGCCTGATGCTAAGCAGGGCTGCTGGCCTCCCTGCATGTGTCTATCTCTGTCTACATTCATACTGGCTGGCCAAAGTGGTGATGTAAGAAATCAGAGGTGGAGGGAAAGAGAGATGGACAGAAAGGGGAAAAAAAATAAGAAAGAGAGAAAGAATAGTTGTTTTGGTCTCACAATGAACTACTCATCCACCATGAAGTGAGTAAGGAAAAAAAGAAAAAAAGAAAAACGAAAACTCTCTAGAGCTCATCACTCATCCTGAGCTGGTGGACCTAGACAGGTCTGTTTCCTGTTCCTAATATTCTTCATGACAGACTGTCCATTTAAACGGCTGGCCTCGCTGATCCTGCTCTATCACTTTCAGGGTCCAGGGATGAGTATACCTTAAAGAACCGGTGAGGAAATTGTTTCAATTTCTAGCCATGGTGACAACATTAAGTTGACTAATGGTCTTGTGTACTTGATGTTATATTGGTAGGCTGATAAAATGTTTTTAATATAAAGATGTGAATTTGGCACGTATGTTGCAGCAGGCTGTGGAACCTTTAAATTCTGCCAGTGCGTTCTGTTTTATCTTTGCCTTTCACAGAATGATGTGTTGGTGTGAGAGTGATTGTTAAACCCCCGAAATAAAGAAATTATTCCAGCTTTGGTTCATCATCTTTAAAAACACTCTAATCATGTAAATCTGTATGTGCAGCAGTGCATAAAATGTCCAGTCAAATCAACTGGAAATCTGGGTCTCAGGACTCCAAAGACTGTCATTGGTTGTGTATAACTGAAGACTGTGCCTTCAATAATACAAGTACCCTTTGCCAAATCCCTTTGATGTATAAATGATGAGTTCTCAAACACGAAAAGCTTCCGAGGGGTATGCTTGGTGCTTAGGCGCTAAAACACATCGAATGATAGATGAAAAGGTGCGGACCTAGCACAAGCAGGACACTCGAATGTAAACAAGCCCACAATCATTAACAGCACTTCAAACTTTTATGACCTGACCAACGCTATGATAGGCAGAAACCCCAAACATAACAAACTGAACACAACAGAAGTTCATCTACCCGCACTTCAGTAGCTTCTACAACAAACCAGCCAAATCACTGGTAAACAGTATGCAGATGTTATCTTAAATAAACCATATATCCACTGGAACTTGATTATTTTTCTTTTCTGAAATAAATTTAAATTTTACACCCAAGTGTATTGTCTGTGTGAATCTTAAAAACTCTTACTTATTTGGCATTAAGGAAGACGATCTTACTTTTGAAAGTAAGATGAAAGATTAAAACTAGAGAATATACAGTGGAGCTGTGACATAATGTCTATAAATAGACATATGTATGCAGAATCTGTAGGCAACAGTACAAGGTTTTGGAATCAGAAGCTTTATAGTTTCCATTTGAAGTCCAAGTATTGACCAATCACGTTTAAGCGACAGGTTAACAGTCCATCTGGAGAGCAAGGCCCTGATCACATAGAAAGTATTTTGGCAGCTGGAGGCGCCTTTTTGTAATTGTTTATAATAAGAATTAAGCTTTTTGCTTGCGGTTCTTGCGTTGCGACACGCCTTGCGTTTCTTCGCTCTAGGTGCCTGGATTTTTGCCGGAGTGCACCCCACGTCAGCTCTTTTTGTGCCATAATTTTTCGCATTGTCCAATGGGATGATTTGAGAGGAGGGCCTTCTCTGGTGGTCACGACAACAAATTTACAGTTAGTAAACAATGAAGGAGAAACTGGTGGCAGTGGTTGCTGGATACCCAGACCTATACAGGCAAACGATAGACAGCAGGTTGTCAAACTGTCACGGAGTCATCCTAAAATATGCTTGGAAATGGCCATCATAGAGGCGAAGCTCCTGGACCAACTGGTGGTGGCTTTTTTTAGGCTATCATGTACCCACACATATCTCCGTTTCCCTGTGCCCAACAAACTATTTTCTGACAGCCTCTCACCCTCAAACAGAGCTACAGCAAGTACCCTCTGCCTCAACATTTTAGGAACTCACTTACCGTCAAATAATTAAAATAAATAAATAAACGGTAAATTGATCACATGGGAAGGTTAGAATAAGGAGGTGAGTCTGGGGTTTCCTGGCAACAATAAAAAGGCACAGCTACCTTTTTTTTCCCACTAGTGACATTCTTTTTCTTTTTTTTTTTTTTTTAAAGGCAGTGCGGCGCACCTGGCATTTTGCAACCTGCTAAATACTTTCTGTGTGATCAGGACCCCAAGAGAGGCGAAATGCATTGGCTGAAATGCAATCTCAGAACCTATCCACTATCGTCCAACGACAGTTTAGCTTTTTATTCGCTTTTTTAAAATCTGGATTCATATACAGATATCTGTTTATACTAATTCGCCAAAATGAGCAGCATATGGAAGAGGGAGTCTTGGCTTGGATATCCACTTGGGTAAACTGGAACCCAGATATACTGTGGTTGCCCCCAGAGTCTAACTGTCTTCAGACTGACATCAGATGGATTCGGACATTGTGACATTAAAAACGTTATCACACTAAAAATGATTTTGTAGATTAGTGCAACCATTTGACTGATTTGGGTGATGTATGTTGCTTGTATCATAGGAATACATTTTGTTTCTTCAGTGATGTGGGAGATTCCAAACTAGTGACTGTAGTTTCAAGTCATTTTAAATTTGGGCTTTTCTTCTTCTTCTATTTCCTTGCAGACCCTCTTAATCTCAGTCAGACTGGATGGGAAGCATCAATGAGCTGCAATCTTCAGGTCTCTCCACAGATTTTCAAAGGGGTTTAAATCCAGGCTTTGGCTGGGCCTCTCGAGTACATACAGAGGCAAAGCCACTCCACTGTTGTCTTGGATGTGCGATCTGGGTCATTGTGCCGCGGGTAGGTGAATTTCCACCAAGTTCTGAAGTTATGTGCACGCTGGAGCAGGTTTTTTGTATTGCTCATAATTCCCACAGTCATAACCGGCTTCTCTGCTCCTGGAAGCATCGCAATGAAAACCAAAGATGAAGACTGCACACCTTTAAAAATATCCCAATTTAGAAAACCGTCTTTACGTTTACCTACATGCAATTTCCCACTTTATAAATTGCAATAAACTTGAAATGCTGCACATTCGTGAGCCTCATACCACACCCTATTAACTCCCACGATTAAATGGCAAATGGAATTCCCACTGAGAATATTAATATGCACCTAAATCAGATTGTCATTCAATTACTTCTAAGGGAGAATGGAAAAGTTTGACTACAAATCTAAGAAGGGAAACTTCACTGAGTGTGAAATAGATTATTATATTTTCTTTTTCCAAAGGTTGAGATGGCCTGTTGTTGGTGTTATTGGTAGTCATCGTTGTGACACTCCCAATTTTTCGAGTGGCTGCATATCAAAGCAGTGATGGAAGCTCCTTAATTCAGAGAGCCAAACCAAAGAGCTGAACCGTTACTAAAATTAAAAAGAAGTGGCCAGATATCAGAGTCGATGACAAGAATCTTGTGGATACTGGCAAACCAAAGGTAACACTGGTGGAGGTCAGGGGACACGGGTGATATCGCGGCTCACTTCCTCGGAGGAGTCTGCCTGCTATAATTGGAGAATGCCTCGTCAGATTTTACCCACAAGGGAGAAAAACCTGGCAACGGATTAAGCCACAGAACCAGGTAAATAAGATATCCTTTTCTTGTGTACATAGGAGGACACTTTATTAAAGTCTCTGTAGACTAATCTGACACGTCATACATAGGAACTAATGAAAACAAAATCAAAGCTTTATGCTTGGATGTTCAGTATGAAGCTTTGTAATTTCATAAGAGGGAGCTATTGCCAGAGTTCCTTCACCATCATTCATTTTATGTCTTTAAAATAGTTACACAGTTATTCTACCAGACACAAAAAACAAAGAACAAACAAAACAATTAATTCTAAAAAATAAAATTAAAACGAGAAAGAAGTGACATTCTCAGGCATTGCATTAGATCGTATTATTAAATCAAATCAGTCTCTCAAATGTGCCACTGGGATTTATGTCTCTATTTATGAAAATAATAGGTTACTATGGAAAAAATTACAAAATCAAATGATGGACAGAGTTTCATTTCAATTAAGACACTCCACTGCAGATTACATTAACAGAAAGGTTACAGCTGCACCCCTCTGAAAACAATAAAACATTCAGTTCATAGGTCTATATGGCTCTGCGTTGCCATAGAAACTGTATTTTTGAAGTGTACACTTTGCTGATTAGAAACCTATTGAAAATTGGCACTGAACAGCATGTGTGTTTAACTATTGATGAAAATAGTTCATGAACATTATGTATTTTAGATTGTGATCGACATTTGGGGGGATATTGGAAAATATGGCACATTGAGGGTCACTAGAAAAGCTTCATTACAATAATAAGTCTTCTGGGAACAACAGGAAGGTTGCAAAGCAAGCAGATGACATTCTGAATGATAATTTAGGTCAGACGTGTTGCACTGCATTTAATATAAAACCCTTTTACAGTTTCTTAAATGTTAATGTGAATATCTTCATTTACACTTGTAAATTTGGGATCGGTTCTGTTTAACACCTGTGTGCATTGACTGCATGTGATGTGCCTAAACATTCTGAAACCCTGATAATTACTGAATCAACATATTAACTGAATTAACATATTTCATGCAACTGAAATGATTAAAATTGCCAGATAATCTTAAAGAGAGTAAATACAGTAAATATTAAAAGAGTAGGGCCAGACTCTTTGAAATGAACAGTTGCTAACACAAACATCCAACATAAAGAGCATGTGATATTTTACTATCACTAAATAGCACTTTCCAACTAGCCACTAGCTTTTTGCAAGCGCAGCCCAGATGCAAGCATTACACTTTCAAAATACTCTCAAAACATAAATAGATTAAGCATACTATTAGTTCAGGAAGGACACAATGTCAATCTCATATCCCAGCTACATCAGCTGATCTCAAACAGCCCAATCAACTGATGGAGCAGCTGACTGATGGATCACATGATTCCTTTCTATGCAACCAATTGGTGAATCTCATTCAGGGGCCCTATTTAAACTGCTCTGGCCTGCCTACTGTCGCTGCTTCCTCTGCAAGCTGTTTTGCAACCCACCTCCACCCCAGCCCGTCCTTTTCATGCTGTGTCTGACTTATCAATGTCATTTCTGTTTGTCATCAATGCTGCTCTGTTCTGTTACCGGGGGGTCTTTGCTGCTGCCTTAGGCTTTCCATGTAGGCGCATGGAAGGGCAGGGAGGTTTTGACTCTCTGCCTCAGGCTTTTCTCATTTGCACGTGGAAGGGCAGGAAGGTGTGCTATTTCCGCTTTAGGCATTCCACAAAGGCATGCAGAATGGAGGAGAGAGTCTTCTCCTTTCAACATAGGAGCGTGGACGAGGCTTTCCGCGTAAAGACAGAGAGGCCCCAGAACAGAGCCAAACCACCAAATATAATTCTGCAAATGGAAATAAAGTTTTCTTTGACTAAAGTGTTCTTGACTGAACTATGTTTTTTTTCTCATTATCTCCTCTGTCTTCAATTTTTAAATTGTGAGTCATCACACGTTAGCTGTGAAATGTATGATTGAGCGATGGCTTCAGAGTGAAGCATCAACACATGCTCATCTTCACATGTAAATCATGAGTTTTCTTCAAAGACAAACATCTCTTTAGCAAAGAACATTTGTGCATGTTGCAGTGCTACTTATGTGTTTGGCTGGAATTATGTCCATTCTTCCTCAAGCTTCTGCAGCTGACTTTAGTACGATACCCTCCCCAGACTGGCGTGAGGTAATATCTTCTCAACCCCATGATTCCCTGAAACTCCATTGAAACCAAAAGACAAATGATCCCTTCTGTGTTCCACCCCATCCAGAAAGGCATTTTGTCTACGTAATACAGAGCCAAGTACTGCTATGAGTTTAAATGGGAAATGGGCACTGCTTTATTATGCTGCAGTGCCTTGAAATGAATGTGGATAATAGATATATTCACAGCGGTATTAATATCCTCAGAGTTCATCTTTTTTTTTTCTCCCCTCATTCTCCATTTTCTCTCTCACAGGCTCCAAAGTACTTTGCCCTTGGCTATGCCTTATACTAAATAGATTTATGAGAACATTTGTGTCATATTTCCTCTTTTCCCGGATTGTCAAGACAGATTGTCAGTGCACCACTGATTGAGTGGAATCACCACACAGACTTAGTTCCCATTGTCAGGCCCCACATATTCATCTCTGGGGGGGATTTAACAAGGCAAATTGGCCAATGACACTTCTCTCAAGGCTTTGGCACTGCTATTAAGATGAGGTCAGGGGCATGAAAATAGTGGATTCTATGACTACATTTCAAATGGTTATCGTCGCAATATCGAATAGTACATTCATATGGTATATGAGGAGTTCATTTGCAAGAGCAGATTCTCCAAATTAATAAATCAACACCTGTTTCTGAGAAATTCTCTGGAAAATTAATTAAAATACAGATATCTGTTTGTGCTAATAAACACTTCATATGTACCGTACATGGTCAGTATTGATTGCAGTCTTATTCAGTGGTGTGTAATCCAAGAATAATAAGGACGATATGAAAAGAATACTCATCTGTTTTGAAGAATACTCGCTTAACAGGCAGATGAGGAGATGGAAGATGACAGGATGCTTTTGAATAATGATATACAGTAATCACGAGCATTCATCTATACAACCATCACCACTGCACTTAGTAAACAAGTAGCTCACATGAGTTACAGAGCACCCATAGATAAGACTCATGTCAATTATTTTTAATTGATAAATGCTAACAAAATTATGAGGTGTTTTTAATAAATTTACCACTAATATAGAAAAACAACCCCAGGGTCATGTTATATTTTTAGTAATAAACAGTAAGAAATACAAAAAGGTGGGAGAATGTAAAATAATCTGCAAATTTCAAGGGACTTTCAATATTTATAAGAGTTTGAGCTGAAGCAATAAAATAAAGAGAAAAAGAAGCAATCAGTGTATGATGGTCCACACAGGATACTGTATCAGTTAAATAGAGAAATTAGCAGTGAATCTCAATTGAAATAGAAATCTATTATCTTTCACCTGTTTGGTACAAGAGTGCCAACATCAGTGTTTAATGTGAGCCTATTTAAGGATTTTTTTATTTTATTATTATCATTATTATCATCATCATAACATACTGAGATTGTGAAAATTCTGGTACAGGACTTCTTTATATTTTCTGTCCCAAATGTTGGTATAAATATTGGGAAATGACATTTGTGTATTCTGCACCATTAGGATGGAATATGTTGCGGAAAGACTTTAAGCTCAATTAATTAATCTTGTTAAATGCTCTTAAATCTAAAATGAAATAATTAGAGTCTGATTCCTTAAGATGTCAATGTTTCTAATGTACCTGGTTATAAAATGTATTTATTTGAAACTCCCTTTTGAAATCTTTCTTTTTCACTGCTTTGTTTTGTCTCTTTTTGTGTTTTCTGTTTGTAACTACGTATTGTATATTGCTGTCTGTATTGGCCAGCATCCTGGTTCAAAGAAGGTTAAATAAAAATTACTACCACATACTGTAATGCGATTCAAGCTTCCCAGTACCAGTGCCATAATCGCTGAAGGCAAATAAAGGATTTACTGTATATCTTTACAAACTCCTGTTGCCAGTGGTGACGCCGTGCTGGTTGGTCTGAAACATCATTTTTGGGGGGAAAAAGAAGATGAGATGAAAAAAATTCAATTCATTTTCAAGGAGGAGGCCTGAGCCCCTTTCAGCAACCCAGACCTCCTTCAAATCCTTCATCCCTCAGAGTGATTTATCAGCAGAGATCAAAGATGGCATGGTGGCAGAAGAGGCTACCAATCCTCTCCTCAGACAGAGATGGGGCTCATGGTGAAATGTGGTAGTAGTTTGGATACAAAGCCAATGATAAAAGCTGAAATGGACTCACCGGGGAAGGCAACAGATTGAATTTGGCAAAAGGATCTTGCCGGCACAATCCTGATAACTTTGATAAAGGGTTGATATGCATCAAACTTGATAAATTCATCCCACACAGGTGTAAATGTTTGCATGTAAAACCACCATCATAAAAAAGTCAAGCCTTTTGCCCCTTTGCTAGGGACTAGGTGTTCATGGTCAAACTAGAAAAAAAAAGATGTGTGTCAAACTTTCAACTGCCATAAACTTATAATATATGAAATGATCCAGTCAGCACTGTATCATATAGTATTACTACTTGACTGTTGTTATACTTATATTTAAGAGTGTCGTGTTATGAAAAAGATAAATGTGATCTGGGTGTCTCTTCAGCAGCGTTTCACTAATACTATAGATGCTGGTGAAAAATACTTTCAAGAACCTGTCCTTGTCTCTTCTTCAGGTTGTAATGATTTTACCAGCATTCTTCAATCAATGCTTTTAGACCAAAAAATAGAGCAGCATTTTTCTCACTTTCACTGACCGAAGGGCAAGACAGAGCAACCATTTATGTGCTTCGCTTTTCTTTCTGGCGAATGAAAACTGTTGAATAGAGACCGGTTAATTTTTGAAATAAATTAATCGTACCTGAACTGTGGATCAGATAAAGGTGCGCTGTGACTCAAGGTTTATGCATTTGGAGCACTGAATTTAGCTTACGTACAATGTGTTTGTGTGATACACATTGTGGAGAGAGTTTTAAATGGTTTTAAAGGGAATACATTTCAGTGGTATTTTACTTTATGATTTACTGTTTTAATTTGTGTGGTCTTGAAGGCCAAAAAACATCGATACTCAATGAGAAAGAGCTCAGAGAACATACACTCTCACAAAGGTGGCTCAGTTATCAAAATGCACAAGTATTTTTTAACACTGGAAATAAAAATGAGAAGTTTTAAAATTGCTTGTGGGTCTGGATTTGCATCAAATTATACATAATGACATATACAGAGTAGTATTTAACCTATTATCAAACAATGGGCAGTGCAGGGGTCGTGACAGAAATTAAAGTGCTCTGGCAACAATGAGAAAGAAAAAACAAACCTTTCAACAAATTTTATGAACATCTTTCAAGTATTTATTTCTTTTTCAAGATATGCTGCTAATAGCATCCTTCATGGAGATAATTAAGATGGAAAGGCATTGTAACCAAGAAGATCAGAATAAAGAAAGTGAAAGTAAAGTGCTGCTCTACATTATACTGAGCAGGACCTCATTACATTACATTCAATTTATTTGACAGGCACTTTGTCCATCATGAGTTATAATACTTGAGTGTTATAGTACAATAGATCTAGAATAATTACTAAACTTTCCCCCTGCCTTTTTTACTGTATTTTTTGCAGAAAATCTAAACGCCTCCACCAACACTGCAACAAAGAAGTAGTTGACTGCATGCAAATTATTTTACTGAAGTAAACTTCACATCTAGTAAACAAGTAGTCGTTCTCATGTGACTTCATGACTATACTGATGCGGTCGGGATGGTTTTCAGAGTGGCTATCAAGCATTTCTCTGACTCAGTTTGGTGTGAAAATGGGGGGAATTTGCTGAGAGGCTCCTGTGTTACAAAAACTGTAATTGTAAAGCATTTGTGGCCGTAATTATACAGAGTAAAATAACACTGATCAGACGTTAATTTAATTAGCGCTGAAAATTAATTCATTAATTCAATTCATTCATTCATTAATTCATGGTAGTGTTCATAAAATGTTGCAGTCTTTATGCTGTGAAACAGTTTGAGAAATAAATAGGCAGCGGCTCAAATCAGCACATTTTATAACCAGTTTAATTGCTAAAAGTGAAGTAAAAGAAAAAAACTATATTTCAGACCCTTTAACAAGTTTTTAATTAGGCCTTAATTTCATCCCGATTTGAGAATTTTTTTGAGCTGAAAAAAATTTAATGACAACATACTTATTTTACCGACATTATAAACACAGTTATTTTCTGCTCAGTTAAGCCATGTGTCCACAGTGCATTGTTAAAAGCATGGCCCTTTTCTTTGTTTAGGTCCTCTCCGGAGCATCTACAGCCTGCTGCCCGTGCCGCCTTACCTCATCATGTGAATTTTAATCATAATCGACCTTGATCCAGGTAGGCTTTGATAATGGCTGAATCCTTGGAGGGAGGAAGAGTCTCCTACAGGAGCATCTCTACATGCTGGAGTTCCAGTTAATGTTAACTTCTAGCTTCCATTAGGACACCCACTCTCCTCCTTTCTCAGACTACAGCTGCTGTCAGAAGCAACAAAACATCCTCTCATTTTATAGTTACAGTTTACTAATATATGTAAAACTCTCCACGGTATGAACAGTGGTTACATGAGCTTCAAAACCAGCCACAACTCAGCCCTGAGCAGAGTTACCGTCTTCTATTGACCAATCAACAGACTGCAGTGTTCACAGCTCCACCTTTTAGTACCAGATCTGTGTGCTAGGTACCCCAACAGAGGGGGACCAAAAATGGTGTCAGTGCAGAATGGTTCCATTGGTACCATCCACAACTTTTCACAGTGCAAACAGAAAAAAAAAGCGCACTGAACTGAACTGTACCATACTGTTTGGTGGAAACAGGGCTATATTAATTTCCAATGTAGGCACAGAGACAGAGACAGAGCTCTACATGTGATCAGAAAAGAGCAGAGGAGCAGAATCACTGGCTGACCAGCCCAAACAAACATTCTTCTAGTGTGTCTAGCCAGGTGACTGCTTGTGTGACACTTGACATGCCTGGGTGCTTCCATGTCCGGTGTGAACATGGTGATGTATCAAGGTAAGAGTCAATAAAAGTGGTAAAGAAAGAACTTCTCTTGATTGCAATGACCTTCAGTGCTGCACGCAGTACAGTCAAGATGTAAAAGACATCATGGTCAGAACAGTAAGAAAATATTGGTCACAGCATTTCAGTCAAGCATGAACTATTGTTCCATCACTGCACTTAAACTTTCAAATGATAAATTTAATGCCAGCAGATAGTGTGGCGGTAATAGATATCTGCACTGAGAGTACTAAAACAGGCTTTTATTGCTACCTGTAGCTATTATCACTAAATGCTTGAGGCTACTAGACAAAAAAAATGGAATAATCAATGATGCAATTAACCACAATTAGCAATCACCCCTCATTTAAATATGTATGGCCCTGCTGTAAAATTAAAATACATTATGAATTACTGTGGGAAAAATATGCATAATAATTGGTGTTAAAATACAAATTGTGTCCAGTCGACAGCGATCCACTTTCTCAGAGAAACTGTTCGCTGGGTGAGTGAAAGTCTACAACAGCCAATCAGGGCAGGAAAAATAATGATTTCACAGGGAAATTATCCATGTCTGATTGCACTTATCAACACGGTATATTAATTGTACAACTTCCAACCATTGTAGATGGCCATTTGCCTCTGACAATCAACAATCAGAAATCACACGCAGGCCACAGGCTTTACTCTGGTTTATCTAAGAGATTTATTACCTGAGTAAGCACAACAATATGGTGATTTTTCCTGTGATTTCCGAGAGTCGGTATGTCGTAGACAAATTAAATTTTCATCGTTTCATTGATGTCAATCATCCCGATGGGAGTTCTATAATTAAGGCCCAAAGATCGAATTTTTGCAGGCTGTGACCTTCACATCGCCAGACCTATTGACTTGAAATTTGTCACATGCGCAGCTTTTTGTGCCCAACAAAAACACACAAGAACCACCAACGCCTCATGGTAAAAACATTTAGACTTAAGAATTGTTTGAAAAACACATCTTTGACATTTCCTCCTAAACTGTAGTTGTTATTTGCACCAAAATCGCATCAAAAGCTTGTGGATATCTCTTTGCATTTTGAAGATATTGACCAGCACATAAATAGACCTAATTCCATAACTGTTGAGCCAACCAGCACAGAACTTGCAAGAAGTGTCTGGAGACATACCAGCAAAACACCCTGAAAGTTTCTTTTCCAACCACTGGGGGCGCCACACAAGCAAAAAGTTGACATGGCACAACAGAAATCAGACTACAAATCAGAAATTGTTTGTCTAATCATTAGAAAACTTGCAGGATTTGTCAGATAATAATGTCGGTCAAAGTGTGAAAAAAAAGGAAAAAGAAAAAGAAAAAAAAAAGAAATCACTCAACAGGGGGCGCCACCAGTTCCAAAAAACTGCACTGACCATTCGCAAAAATGTGGCAATAAACCAATGAACGTTTGTATGAACATCCCCAAACTCGGTGAATATTTTTAACTAAGCCATTGATGCATGTTCCCAAAAGCTTTCTGCAATTAACCACGTCACCAAAGAGAAATGTGGCCCAGCACAGATTTGGAAATAATTGAATGAGCATCTGTCCGATCATCATAAAACCTGTTGGTAATCTGTAATGCAGGTTTTGTAAACGGTCAAAGGTCTGGATCCTACCCAGCTTTCAAGTTTTAAAAGGTCCATGCTGGCTGGCCCGGGATCGCCGCTTGCAGCTATACTTTATACTTGTTCTTACTCACCGATGGTTTAAGTCACTGCCTCTTCTGACAGAACAGAACAGTTGAATTTCAGCCTGCATGCACGTTTTCTCAGCCTGACATTGTTGAAACAGAGCAGCTAATGTTGCTGTGTTGCTGCAAGAAGTTTTTGATTCATTCCCTTGTAAATAACGTAATCCTTGTCTTCTTACTCTTGGCTGCTTGCCATCTGCCTGCTGCTGTTTGACTGTGACACAGAATTCCAAGATAAAGGTGTAACCTAAGATGATGATATGGATCGATGTTTTGACTTTGCATTGATGATATTGGATCGTTGATCACTGAGAAACACATCAAATTGTGAAAACAAAGTAACAGCAGGTTGAAGAATGAGACAAATATAAAACAGAAATCCCCCAAAAACCTGTCAGAGAAGGCTGTCATGCATACGCAGTTTTTAACTTCATGTGAGAGTGAATTGTGTACTAAGCTGAAAAGGAAGCTTTGTTTAATTTACTTTAGCCAGTTTACCTGACAGGGAACCAAAAGCTTGTAAAGGATCTGAAGATAGTGGTAAATAATTCAGAGATGCTCTGCTGTTTCTACAGACAGTAAAAGCTTTTCAAAGACTTGAAGTGGCTCAGCACATGGCCTCTGGTCACTATGTTCCTTTTTGCCTCAAAGAAAATCTAATGAAATAGATTTTTAGAGGCTTTTCAGCTTTTCTCATTTACCTAGCTTCAACATGCTACACACACTGTGAAATATATGGAATTAAAGAACAAATAAAATATGGAGTGTGGCAAAAAAGAGAAGATTTAAAATGGTGGAGGCTTTTTAAAAATACAATCACCAGCCTATTCAAAAATGGTAACCATTCCACTAATTGAATTGTAGGTGCGTTAGCAGTTTTAATGCCTCAAAACGTTAACAATATTTCACTGCTACAGTATTCCATTGAAAACCGTGTTTAATTGTATGTGATCACCAATGAAACAAGAGAAGCATGTTGTGCCCACAGTGCATATCTTTTTGCACTCCTACTCTTTAAATAGTTCCTGAGTCCTCAGTCAATTAACTGCCATCTTCCTGAATAATTCATTCCCATGAAATGACAAAGTTGATCTAATTCAAAATTTTTGCATTTAAACATCTAAATATATACAGCGCATGAAGACTATTCAGTCCACTTACACAATGGCTGGCAGCCTCAGTCAAGTGCATAATTAGTTGAATTAGATTAAATAACCAATTACGAGACTAACAAAGTAAATAAGCCTGCAGGGATTCCACCGAATGCTTGAGAATAGAATTAGAGTGGAATTAGTTTATTGACAGGCTGAATGACAGTGTGGTCAGACAAACAACTCTATTCCTGTCACACAGAGTGGGTACTAGCTGTCGTCAAGGGAGGAAATAGATAAGTAAAGGGTCAAAGTGTGTTGAAAAGAAACTAAGTTAAATTAATAAGTATGGTGCAGTGCATTTATGGGTGTCTGTTGGTGGTTGCATCGTCCAGAAAGACCTAAACTGCTTCCAGGCTGGATTTGTCACCAGGTTTTATAACGTACATGTAGGTTTGGGCAATATATTAATACCCTGATATGAGACTAGAGATCGTCTTAGATTTTAGATATTGTTATATTACAAGTGCTGTCTTTTCCGGGTTTTAAAGACTTCATTCTAGCCGATCTAGCCGTTTGATTTCTTTCTTATTATTTCTTAAAATCCTATTGTATTAATATTTTGTGAAAGCCCTAACCCAAAGATACCATTGCAACATTAATATCAAGGTATCTGGTCAAAAACATTGAGATACTTAATTTTCTCTTCATTGCCCAACCCTGTGTCAGCATGCCGACGTGTGAAGGTCTAAATACAGGCAGACATAGAGACATACCTCTGCTGGCATTCTCCACATGCTCCAGTTCATCTGGAAACCTCAAAATCTCTTGGTAATTGTCTTCACACTTCTCAGCCAGGAAATGAAGAAGTGTTGTGTTCTGACTGATGGATTTTGTGTCTCGGAGCTAAAAACAAAAAAGAAAAGGAAGAAAAAGGAACAAGAAAATAATTTTAAAAAGACAATTAAACATTTAATTGTCAAATGTACCACACTGCCTAATGATACAGGTGCATGCATGTCAAATGTACCACACTGCCTAATGATACAGGTGCATGCATGATGGCAGCAACAACGGTAGCAAGAAGTAAAATGTGTTTATACCCTCTCTGGGGTACAGCAAACGACCACCTAGATAGTAAGGGACTGCATGTTAAGGGTCCCTCTTAACTGCTTTGTCAATCTCCGGTATCAAATAAGGGACTGGATGGAGGCGCAGTACATGAGGAGATGAAATAAAACTGCATTATGAGACCTTACATACTTTCACATCCAATTACAGATGTCTAAAATAACAACATATAAACATCCATATAGTGTAGCGTACATACAGTACATACATACATAACAGTGCACCCATGACAATAAAACAGTGGCAGGAAAGTTTGAATTAAAGTACCACACTATTTGCCAAGTGTGTGTGTGTGCGCTCATACACAGAAGCCGGAGTCTCCACATCAGTGCATAGGAAACTTGTTCCATATTCATTCCCCACCGTGATTGCCATGCTGTTCGAATGGCATGCTGGGAAAACTAATTAGCACAACCCACCTCTGTGTACTCCTACTGATAATATCCGCGCTGTAAACAGCCTGCAGTTGGACATGCCCACACATGTGCACATGCAAACACACGTGTGCACACGCACACACAAGTGCACAAATTTGGGCAATGGTGAATTGAGACAATTACAGGCAGTCAGAGGCGCACCGTCACACACCAACACGAAAACACACATACTTTCATTAGATGAGGATCAATCATTTGCTCACGTTGGGTAATCACAATTTAATTTCATGCATTTTAAATTTTAATTTGTTTATTGTTATACCCAAAGCTGTCATTACAACACAAAAAGGTGCATCTGTGGTGTGCTGATTTCATCTGCTAACTAATATTAGTAATATGTAATAAAGATGGGGTAACCTGGGAGAGGTAAAAGAGGGGAAAAAATCATTTAACAATTGGTGAGATGTTAGGAAACAGTTTATTTATTGAAATAATAATTCTAAATAATGTGATACAGTGGTACAATATGCTGTATATCTCTAGATTGTTTCATATCGTCCACAGTCTCACTGATAAAAAGTGTATTTAACCTGGACAAATATAGTGCACACACAGGAGGGGAGAATGGGCACTCTGTGGGGTTTTACTGAGAGCAGTGGGTCTGAGTGGAGAAACCATGTCGTTTCAGGTAATAAGGCAGTCATTAAAATTATCTGATGAAACTGTAAGCATATTAGCATTGTGAGGTGAATACCACTGACATAATAAGACTGGACCAAGTCCACAGAGCAGGCATATTCACTAATTCATAAACAGACTGCTCTACCCCAACCTGCACTTATAATATGAACAGCTGTAATGAAATAATTTGTACAGTATAATTAGTGCTTATCATTTTCAATTTTAAAGAAAGTCTGGGACTGAATTTAAAAAAAAAAAAGGCGAAGCTTTAAAACACCAGGTGAAACACAAACACTTTGTTTTATTTTCTATTATTATATGGGACTCAGATGCCTGATCAGCAACATATTGCATTTTCTTTCCTTTTTTTACGCTGCATGGTGTATTATTGGAAGCATTGCCTGATACGTTCTCGTACTGTAGCAGTAGGACCTTTAAACTGCAGCGAATACTGTCATCTCCCAGCAGAAAACATAACTTGTGGATGTGTGGGGATGGAATACAATACAACAAAAGATTAACCTTAAGCATAATGCAGTTTAATCATGAATGACTTTTACTTGCTAAACAAAGAGTTTTAATATGGTTTCCTACACAAACAAAAAACTGTGCTACTGCCTTTTACTGAGTCTTAAAAGTCTAAAATTGTCCTATGCAATAGTGGAACACTGAAACAAAACAAAATCTTCTGGAGCAGATATCATGGGAACGACAATATTCTGACTGCCACGGTCTGGAAACATTGGAATGTGTGACAAACACATGGACATCAAACATTTATATGCCATATGGCATATGTAATATATATTTATGTAGTTGAAAAATTGAAATGGCTATTACACATTTATTCGTTTACATTACACTGGTTTACACCTTTACATCAGTGGTTCTCAATGTTTTAGTGTCAGAAACCCCTAAACTGATAAACATTAGGTCATGAACCACCGCTTGACAAGATGTCTCTTCAGGGACCTCCATGTTAAAAGATGTTGGTTGTTAGATGCAATTATGGCCACAACTCTATAGGTGTCAACTACATGAGGAGATAATCGTGGAGAATGCAAAAAACCTTTAATCAGAATAGGCACTCTTATGACTCTGATTTTAAACAGAGGAAAGCCCTTAAAAACAGGGAATGGACTGCCTTCCTATTGTTACGAGACCAGAGCCACGTACATGGCTCCACAATTGACGACAATGACGATAAACAGGCTAGTAAATAGCATAAAGTAGCTTGGAGGCGCCTGAAAATGTTAGTGTTTACTTCTTTTTTATTCTCTTACTTATTCAGTCTCTCTCTCAAAGTCAGTCAGTGTTGGGCAGTAACGTTACAGTAATAATATTACTGTTTTCCAGTAACAAGTAGTGTAATTAATTACTAATGAAATCTCAGTAATAATATTACAGTTACCCCAAAACCAAACAACTCGTTACAATGTTACTTTTATCACATCACTACTGACTTGAAATACAACAATCACATCAGCCGACTCATTTTAGTAATTGTTGTGGTGTGCACGAACTTCATAAAGCAGCAAGCTAGTTGAAAACGCTTACCTTAGCAGCTGAATATATTCCCATTAATTTGATTTTGTCGGGAGGAAAGATGACAAGAACACTGTTGCTGCAGGTAGTCAGACTAAAACTCTTTCCACGGCAAAACACAAACTTCCAGTTTAAAACACCTCTGCTACTACAACCGACAACACAGCAACGTGAAGCTCGAGGAAATACACCCCACCAAGGGTGAGCCCTCCGCAGCCATGGAGGTCGGCTGTGGCCCCACACTGGCTAAACAACAAAAACTTATGGTTTTACTCGTGGACAGCTGCAGCTACAAAGAAGTGACGAAGCTTGCGGCTGGATATGTGGTAGATGAAATGTTGCTCTATGTTGGTCACAGGCAACTGAAGACCCGCAGGTAAACAGATGCTATCTAGCTGTAGCTACACTTAACGGCGATTACCCTGACATTTATGAACTTTAGGGAGATACGCAACTACTAATTTTATGGGGTGTAACGGAAAAGTACTATAACAAGTAGTGTAACAAATCAGTAATCAGTAATCAATTTTATTACTTTTGTTAAGAGTAACAAGTAATGAGTAGTATGTTACATTTTTAGAGACACTGAACTTTGTGCTGACTAATTTAGAATGATACCCAAGTCCTGCTTGAACTGAAACAGATAATATTTCGTGTCAGCATGTCATTGTATCGTGCTAAAAAAAGGGGGCTAAAATTAGTCCATCCAGGTGTCATTTTTCCATCACGTCTGATCGCAGCCGATTGGAGCTGGAGCTGATAAATACCCATGAATACTGCAGAGTCATTTGTCCCGGGAGGTAATGCCAATTGTCACCTTCCCCATTAAATACAAAAGCCAGATGTTTCGTGAATGATAATGGGTGTATCGTCCTGTGGGAAAGGGGCTTAATTCACAATGGGTTCACTTCTACAGTAAATTAAACTGTAAAAATAAACTATTCCCAATTTTTCTGAAGACCCCCTGGAACGTCTCAAGGACCCCTGATTGTGAACCACTGCATTAGATAATTTACAAAAAGACTGGCTTATATAGCAGAATCAAATGTACTGCATTTTTAAACTTAGCATGTGGAGATAAAAAGGAGCTGTTGGTAACACATTCTGCTACGGGCCTCTGTAAGGGCAGGGGGAATCCTACATAAAACCCAAGGTGCTGATGTTATTTTCACACGATTTTACATCAGGAATTCCAGCCAATGCAGCTTTAAGGTATCGTGAGAACTGTGCCAGGGGCTGTGGAGTATCTGTGCACAGGTTGTAGTGAGCTGGTCTGTGTCAAAGTCCAGGGCCATTTTTAATCCCAGTCCATCCCTTGTCCTGGCCATTTCAAGTTTGTGCTAAAAGCCAAAAGTGAAAAAGGCTTTTACTGTCGGAGCTCCTAAGCTTTGAAATGCTCTACTTTAAGAGCTTAGGCTACCCAGAGTTTTACCTAAATCTCTTCTTTAACACCACCTATATAAAATGCATTTTAATAGCTGCTGTTTTTTACGCTGGCTGCTTACAATGTGTCTTATCCCATTATGTTTTAATGCTGGAGCGGGATGGGGTGTTTATAAACGCTACTTCTTCAAACAAATCTGTTCATTTGAAATAGATGGAAAAATGCTGCCTCATTACTGAGTTGCTGAAAGTGATATCATTCAATCTTCCACTGCACAAATTGCCTTGAGGTAGCATTATTTCAAATCCCTCACTAGTTAGTGCGATACATTTCAATATATTCAGCATTTCGAGTGGCAAGGTATATTACAAACAAACACGCTTCCATTTAAATATACAGACTGAAAATAAATAAATAAAACAATAATTAACTAATAACAGAAGAAGGGGCAATGGGAATGTGGAAGCCTCACACTAACAGAAGGATTGTCGGCCCTTGATTGCTCAATTTAACTTCTGCAGATGGAGCTGCGGCACAGGGCACACACACTCTATACTTGCTCATACAGTTAGGTATTATACTGTATTAAAAGAAGAAAACGTACATATAGTATACGCTGCAAACAGTAAAGCATACAAGGCCAATGCTTAGCGCAGGTTACCTGAATAAAAGAAGCATAGTGACTTGAATTTGTTCAGTGTAAAGCAACATTATATTTTGAAAGCAGGACAGAAGGTCACACTGATGCTGGGTAGATGACTTCCTGTTAACGAAGTGAGGTGCCTAATAGGTGGCCCAATAGTTCTGCTCAGTTTAAGATGAACACAAATCATTGCCATGTGGTCTTCAATTATTTAGCAGAGCCTGTGAAAGTGTTTTTCCCTCAGCGAAACGGGGATAACACCCAAGAGAAACAATATTTCTTTGTTTTTGAGTCATGCAGCAGATGGTTTTTATCCATTTACCCAATATGTTTCATTATGGAAACAGGCTCTGCTATATTGTTTTTTTGCAGGTTTTCTAGAGGAAAGAAAACACCACTATTTAAGTCCCACTGAAACGGAAGTTAGAGCGTCTTTTACTGTCCCAGTAAAAAAGTAATATTTACATTTGGTGTACAGTTACAAGAGGGATTTAAATAAAATCCTTTACATTTGATTGGACCCTTAAAAAAGTGGCCGTGCTTAGAGTTTGGCGCAATACAGGGCAACAGCGGAGTCCACAGCTAATCCAACTGTTGGCTTCACACACAAACAACTCTCTTATTGCTGGATCGAGAGAAAGACCAAGGACAGATGAATGAGTTTGACCTCTCCTGCACTGTTTTGGAAATTAAACCAAAGCTTTTGCCCATTGATATCCAACCATTTTTTCCCTATTTCTCTCCAAATTGCTCTGTTATCTAGTAGCTACTATGACCCACAAGCTATGACGTGTGGTTTAATATGACCGGTGTGATTAGACAGTTCACCAAAGTCTCATTTGACAAGGTGAACGTTTTAAATGCCCCTGAGTGCAGGATTAGTCATCAACAATTTGAAACCACAGAAGTACAGAGATTTTGATGTAAAAATATCCTGATACAGATTTTTTGACATCTTATTTGGTATATAACAAGCGATAAATGATCAATTAGCACAGGGCCACATGATTAAAACTGGGAAAATGTATTTGTCATTCACCTGGGTGTTTTAAAAACTTCCCTATTGTGAAATTTGCTCACGTTTTTCCACACTAAACTATAGTGACATGAAATCCACATTTCACCGCTGTCCTTTTAAAGCCAGAGCCGATGTTCAGCTCGCAGGATATATGTGACCAGGCTGGCTCCCAGGAGATTTGGGTGTCCTTGGCAGGACGTGGGGCTGTAGTGGAGGGCTGAAGGTGGGTCAGCCTATGCCCTTGCTGCTCATTCCCATCATCAACCACCTCCTCCCTGATGAGCCCATTAGGTACCCTAGACCTGCCACCCAGGGGGCCATTTACTTGATTGACTAAAGTGAGAAAGCAGACTTTTTTCTTGTCCATCTATAATGGCCCAATCAGCCCCCTGAGGCATTACCAGGCTCTACACTGACACTCCACACTGATTCAGTCAGCCTGCAGGAACACGAAAGGCAGACTGGATCCACCATACTAAAGCCCTTTTTACACCTGCAAGATTGCTGGCTTTCAAATGTGCGTGTAAGGCGGTGGCTTTTGGCATTCACACTTAGGTCTCCCATATGGAAAAATCCCATGTTGAGTGTTTCCACATGACATGGCTGATCCATTTGACATGATGGTCACAGTCCCAAAGCTACTTTAAAGGGACAAGACGACAAAGTGAATTTTTGGCTCTCAATAAAATCTTAATTTGTTGACATGCTGATGCTTGATTTTGTAGAAATACCCATTTTTCTGGATCTTTATCCTGTAAGTAGTTGGCATGAAAGAAAGTTGAACATTTAGGAAAACCTGGCTGATGGTGTGATTTCCTTTTTTTATTTATTAAGAGGTGTTGAGCATGTAGGAATGTTTTAGAGAGTTTTCCTGGATATTATTTTTTTTATTTCAATAAGTTTTATGGGAGAGAACTCCTCAAGGAATTCTCAAAAATCTTCAAGAGCTTTAAAAAAATGTGTTTATGTAATTTCTGCAACTTAAATCAAAATTTTCAAACAAATTCTAATCAAGTGTAAAAAAAAATGTATTTTCTTGCGCATAAAAATAACTAAATGTGAAGTTAGAGATGAATACACTGATGTTTTAGGAATAAAGTTGCTGAAAAATGTGTCAAAATATGTGTGTACACGTATGGAATATCACAGGAAAATCACCCTCTGGTCAATATGGCAATTCCTAATACTATATCAGTATATTACAACACATCAGTTTCAGGACTCAGTGAATGTAGAGTCCTTGTTGGCCCTGAAATGTCAGTTTTAAAAACCCACAAAATTCATAGAAAAGCAACTTTCTTCCTTGCAATCGTCAGTACTTGCTCTCTCTTTTGGAGGCCAAGGAAGCTTGCTGGCTTGGCCCTCAGTGTCCTGTGCGCCCCTCCAGCTCTGGCAGAGTCTTGAAAGCGTTGTAGTGTAGCAAGTCCACCAGAAACTTGGACATAAACGCAGAGACTGCTCTACTTTGATAGCCTTCTAGAAGCTCGATCACACACAAGTTATTGCGACGGGATCGGTTCTTCAGGTCATCAGTCTTCTTAGTTAACTCTTTGCTCTCTTGCTGTAGTTTTTCCACCCGTTTCTCCAAGCTTGTCAGCCTAACACTATGATCAGTGAGGGTTTCCTCCATTTTAGCAAAGCGAGGCTCATAGTCGTCAAGTTTTTTTGCAAAGCACATCCAGGGATTGGTTTATGGGTGCAAAGGAAGCTTGCATTTTGGAGGAGATGACAACGTGGGTCTTCTCCAACTCTGTTTGAAGTGCAGAGACAGACAAGACCCCATCTGTCTCGAGAGCATGTTGTTAGCTAGCCCGTTAGCTCCCGCCATAGTTTTCCCTTTTTGAGTGGATGCCTTGTTTGTTTCCGACATGGCTTCACTGCAGCTGAAAATTCTCACGACTGGTGGTATATTATGGACATATGTTGATCTATATACTCAGGGCTACTCTCCACACGTTCTCCCTAGTTGGTCGCCATACCGCAAATCCAATGATACTCCAGAAAAGCAGCTTAAAAAATAACATAACTCTAATTTATAAAAGATAAATAAGAACTCTCCCGCTACAGCTTGCTACTGTTATAACTACCACGCTCTTGTGGTTTAAGCACCATTTTAAAATCCACTCTTAAAAGCTTGTTTTTACTGGTTTTCATTGTGACACGACTGACTCTAGCTTTGTCTACAGTGGGGCTGCTTAAGGACTCTTCCTCTCAGAAGAGTGTAGGAAAGCCTCTTGTCTCACTACCTGCCTGATGTAAGTTTGAGAGTGTGTGTGTGTGTGTGTGTGTGTGTGTGTGTGTGTGTGTGTGTGTGTGTGTGTGTGTACATGGCTGCCAGTCCTCTCTTTCACACCTCTGCATGCTGTGATTTTACCTGGCAGCCGACACAGATGCTGTCTTTTTCTGGGTCCAGTTCCACTGCGCTCCATGCCTCATCATGGTTGTTATTTGTTGTATTGAAACATTTTTTCATTTGATAGGTACTGTAGATTTTACAGGATCTAGTCAATGCCACAATATCTGCTTACATCTGTTTTCTCACTCAGCATGTCTTTATTATCTGAGAGCAACACTTGATGAAGGCAGGACAGGTCCGACTGAGAGTGATAAGCCTGCATCTCAATGTATACATTTACATCTTAATGACTGTCAAACAAATGTGTGATGCATAAATAGCGGAGAACATTTTAACTGAATGTATTAAAACTATATAGATAAATATATTTTGTTGGCCTTAAAAAGGTTATCAATGTATTTTGAAATCCTCCATCTTCAAAAATCGCGAAACGAGTTAGATGGGGAACATGTTAGGAACATGTTAGGTGACGAAGTACCAAGGTGCTTCCTCACCTAACATGTTCACCCCCTCTCACTAACCCCCTCCTCTCTATCTCTGTTTCCCTGTCAAGTCATGTGCTATGCACTTATGTGTTTCTTCATACACCTGCAACCCTGTGGCACGCGTGACAGGTGAAACATGTAGGTGAGTGTTGTGACACTTATTCTCTGAGGTTCTCATTGATCTCCTGTTTGTTGGATTGAACCTCATTTAATGTTGCTTTAGAAAACTGTGAAATTCTACGTGCATCTCACTGACGACTGATTGAAGGTGCCTGGGTGATGGTCTATGAAAGTGGCTCGTTACTCTGCCCACACTCACTCTGAATCCCTGACAAAAGACCTCGCTTTATGTTTGTTCTCTTATGTGATCTTTTTGTAAATAAAAGTTATACTGCTGCATCTTATCCAGTGCATGTCCCTCCTTGTGCAGCAGCTTTTGAGCTGGTCATAACAGTATTTATATATATTGGGAGGCAGTTACATTCATTTCTGCCTCTGTGTGTTGTGCTGTAGTGTGTTACTGTACCTTGCAGAGGAAGCTGACGTTGAAACCAAAGGTCTGGGCATTCCTTGAGCCGGCATTCATGTAATTTCCGACCAGCAACACCAACTCCAGCAGTTTGCTGAAGCCTTCGCTCTTCTTCACCTCCTCGCAGGCAAACGTCACATTCATGATGTCCGGCCGGATGTTGTTCACCTGCTCCTCAAACGTCAGCTTGAACAGAATACCGTTGAGACGTGGTCGTAGGAGTTTGACTGAACTCATCTGAGGATATGAATGACAAAGAAAAACAGTGCAGTGGTTTGTTTTGTACATAAAAACCAAAGGCCTAGAAACTGTTAGTCAGTTCCACACTATGTGTATGTTCAGGGTAAATGTGATGACAGCACATGTTCATATAACTGAAAGCTCCATACTCTGCCTTACACCTGTGTGGATTCTGCATTTGTCCTGTTTTTGTTTTTTTAATAGTTTTGTGCACCACAGATGGTTTGTTACACAGAACCATTTGAGATGCCGTCAATGGAAGCTGTTTGGCAGGTGACTGGATGAACCATCTGCTTATCACAGTTGTCATTACTGAAAAGCGAAAACATATTTTCCATGACGATAAGCCTTCAGTGCTGTTCTTTGCTTTCCTTTCGATGAAGAAATTCTCTGCAGTCTCAAAAAGTTCTCTGTTACAATGAAGCCAACACCAAGTGCCACAAACTGTAATTCTTCAATTGGCCTTTGGATGAATTTTTATATAACTGACCCAGGCTTAAAGTTCCGTATAATTAAGGGCGTGGGAAGCTAGCAACAGCTATTGCAGTTAGATCTACCCTATCGTCCAAATAGGGTCACTTCTGATGGCTACAGCCAAAATGCCGAACTAGAGGTTTCAAAGACTAAGGGCCAGTCCCAATATCCCCCCTTGGCCCTTCCCCCTACATTTGCGCGTTCCTGCAAGGGGTAGGGGTGTCCCAGTTTCTTTTTGCATGTAGGGGTAGGGGGCATAACAAAGGGTAGTGGGTATGAAACTAGCCCTTAGGAGCGAGGGATTTCAGATGCTGACTTGCCAGCAAGGGGTAGAAGTCGCCATGGCTACCACCAAGCAAGAGACGGGGAAAAAGTTCATACATAGCTAACGTTACTGTCGTCAGGTTGCTTGTTAGCTAGCTAGCTAGCTTGCACTATCTGGCGTCTGTCATCTGTCCTGTTCTGCAAAATTGTCGGATTTTTCACATTATGATATCATACCAGCCAGTATAACTATGCTGCCTCGTAATGTTAGCTGGTTAGTTAGCTAGCTATCTAGCTAGCAGAAGTCCCCTGTCGTCTGTCGTTCATCAAACAAAGCATGATGAATAATGCAAACGCGATCGGTAGGATGAACTCAACTGGAGACTCCATTGTAGATGCCGCAGCTTCCGGTTTAAAATAGTTACATATGCGTGAATGTAAGTGACGTGGTGATGTAGTGAGTGGTGTCTCAATTCCTAGGGAAATATTTCAACCCCTACCCCTCGTTGCTTCATTTTGAGGGCCAAGGGGTAGTGGGCAAGGGCTAGGGGTAGGGCTAAGGGCTGAGGGGTAGTGGACAAGGGGGGGTATTGGGATTGGGCCTTAGTCCACAAACCAATAGGTGACGTCATGGTGGCTGTGTCCATTACTTTACATAGTCTATGTTTATCTCACACACCTAAGCTACGCCAGTAGCAGCCAATAGCTCCTCACAGGACACGCCTATGGTCCAAACCACTACAAATGAATTACCTGAAGTCTGACAAGATAAGATTCTTGTGCGATTATACCCAATTGTCAATCCAATCAAACCCAATCAAACATTTTTATAATAAACACCTCTGTTCTGTGAAGGTTGGGCAAGAGCATGCCTTACATTAGCGTGAGCATTATTTACAATAACCAGCAATAAAAAAAATCTATAACTTTTTCTTTTCTCATGTAAAACCGACACGATTTAAATGCAATATGCCGACATACCCTTAAAAAAAAATCTATTAAATAAAGAGCAGCACTTCTTAACACTACAAGTTGCGGCTCAATTGAGAGGCAATTGTTAGACAAAGACAAATAACACACATATATCTATGGATAAAATGTATCTGTGTAAAGGCACAGAAACCTTTGTAAATATGACTATTATGTTTTTCAAGAATGAATTCTGCTCCTTGCAATCTCAGAGTTATTTGAAAATTATTTCAGAATGCAAGTTCCTACAATAGCTTTTCATAATGTGACAAGACAAAGACAGAAAGGAAATTCTATAAAGTTACACCACCTTGTCGTCATGGTCATGTTGAACCTCCAGTTTAATTACTGCTGCGACTAGTTCCAATGAGCTTAACATCAACTACCCTCATTAGCAAATGAGATTAACCTCTTTCCTGCTTCCATCCTGACTTTCATATGGATAAAGGAAACTCCCATTAAACAGATTTGTCATAAATAATAGAACAGCCTCAATCAATACTTGTGGGCTTAGGAGTGGAATCACTGAAGCTAGAGAAGACGAGAGAAAAAATAGTTATGAAAATGGGAGGGAATTAAAACAAATGGAGTTTTGGCTGTAAGATATGTGGCAAAGCAGCAACCACAGACAAATTCTACAGATTGCCACATAATCCGGCGCTTCAAGGCAACCTTCAGATCCAGCCCGTAATGTTTCATTATTGCTAAAATTTATTCATATGTATGGGCAAGTTGTCTGTCAAACAACCCTCCCCTCTCTCCCCACCCCACACCAACATTCCCACCCACCTCACTCTGTTGTATGCATGCATGTGAAGTACACACACATAAGCACACACACTCCGCCCCTCTCCCTCACTTGAATTGATTTGTGTACAATAAGGAGAAATCACAATAAAAGCGAGCACGGTGGTGACAGCTCTGGCAGAGAAAAGCTTGAACATAGCTTATTTCCCAAGGGAACTAAATAGCTCTGCATTGAGGAGCTACTTCATCAGTGGGGAGGCATATGATCACAAAATTGGTGAGATCACGAGGGAAACTGCCACCCCCAGCTTCATTACATCTCCTAAAAGACATTGGCAAAAAAAAGCCTTCAGTAAGTTGAGAGAACAGCTGGGGAGATGGAGCACATCTGCGACCCGTGGGTCTAATTGAACATTTCTTTTGTAGAACTGTGTAATGTACCTCTATGATCTTGTTGTAAAGTTAAGTTTAAAGATAACACTTCCTTTTACAGATGCTTAAAGTGCTGGGTATTCACTTGGTAAATGGATGGCAAGAGCAGTTAATTAAAAAGTAATTACAGCTGTAACTAAGTGGAAAGGTCAGAACAGTCTGATGATGTACTTCACTTCTTCTGAAACTGATTTACAGTACGACCCTGCCTCTTCAGTCACTTTCCGTAATCGCTGGAATTCCAGGAAGAACGCAGGTTGGGTGTGAAAGGGTAGAAGGTGGAGTGGCGTTTGAGCATGTGTGTAACGCAGGTTGTTGGATAAAAATAGGCCGACGTGAGACAAGAATCCATGCCTTTGTTTTTTTGGTCATTTTTCACCATCAACTTAAAAACCTCAGTTGTGTCAATAGGGTCAATTGCAGATTGGGCATTAAAGCCTCCCTGCAGTGTTTTTTTGGCTTTTTCAATGATATTTTTTAGTTTCCTGAGTCATGCCCTGACAATGTTGATTAGCCACAGAACTGTTGCTATGTAACTGTGTAGACCCCCTGAGGAATAACTGCTGCAATGCAAAAGCTAATGGGGATCTTAATAAACAGTTTTTGGAGTTGGTTGTTTGCCAAATACCTTTTTGACAATTTAATGCTGAAAGTTGCTAAAACAGGAAGGTAATGAAGAAGGTATGGCCACAGTAGAAGCTGCACGTCATATGTGTTCCTCCAAGCTTGCACAGGTGCATAGACATCATTGTGAGTTAACTTATCTTGTACTCTACCTTTACTGTAGCATTACAGCTTTGTTATATCTCTCTGTGTAGGTGTGTCAGTTTCGGTTTATCTGTCTGTATGTCTGTGTTTCTGGTTAGTCAGCTAACTTAGTAAAGTGTAACATTAGTTAGCTAGCTTAACTTGCTCCCTTAGCTAAATGAGGGTCTTCAGATTACTTTCTTGTTTCCTCCAACTTAGTTTAGTTTGCCGTTTGTTTTCATATTGGCGTGTATATCTGCGATGAACGGGTGCAATCAACCCGGTGGATTACACCAGAAATGTTTTCTGTTTTCATCATCCACCAGCACCACCCTCTAACAGGTCAGGATGCTAGGAAGCGCTCAACTTTGAGCACAGACACGCAGAATGAAATTCTCATTAGAGAAACAAAAAACACCAAAAGAATCAAGGTGCGGCCCGGTGCAGTAGTGGTGCTGGGAGTTGAGGCAAGTGTGGCTGGTGTTGGTGGACAATGCACCTCAGAAACGTCCCATAACTAGATTTCAAATGGCGGACCTCAGCAACATGTTTATCCCAAAACAACCCACAGTTACAGCAGGAGGAAAAGGTACAAAAGAAACCAAGTGTGTTGGTTTAATTCTTGTTGTCTGATAAATAGTAAATTCATCAAATTAACTGCTATATCAACGTTTTCCAGGACACTGTAACTGCAATCTGGTTGCCATAGTAATGCATTACATACGACTATTACCATACTCCATATCTCTGTTTGCGAAAGAACGCTAATCGTTAAACAGGAAGTAACAAGTCATTCCAGCTCTAATTACTTGCTAGTCGTTGATATTTCTCTGGCCTTTTGATCACTAAAGAAATATACATTACTATGTGAAGCTTTTACTCCAAGCTTACAATATGGAACCCACAGCATTATTTATCCCTTTGCTGCAAAAGATAAAACTTTGGCGGGTCATTGTAAATCGATCAGAGGACTGGGATACATCACCGTGCTGGCAGGCTGCAGTGGCATGCTTTTCAAAGAACTTTTTTACAGACAGGACTCATAGCCTTAGGGTATGATTTTATCATGAGACAACATTGACAGTTGATGTCAGAAATATGCCATTCGCTGAGTTCTTGTTGCTGAATCCTAATCACAAACGATTGAAATGTTCTAAGCAAGAGTCAAAAGTGCTTTTTTGAAATCACAGCCTCTATCGTTTGGAAGTTGGGTTACAAAATGTTAACTTTTCTTTATTAAATATGCTCTTTATATTGGTAGATGTTTTAATTAAATATTACTGGAACTCTCGGGGATGTATCCGTCTAAATTATACATTTCTTAATTTCCGTGTATGAAAACTAGTGAACGCTGGAGGAAGGCAGACAAAAGTGTTAAAGAGCAGTGTATGTTTGTGAGTCTGTGCGAGGTATAAAGAGAGAGAAAGAGTAAGCAGTGAAGAAAAAAATTTAATTTCTCAACTGTGCATGCTTGCAATTGTTTGACTATAGTAGACTGGGAGTATGATTGTGTATACTGTGTGTTCTCTCGGGGCGATCCAGTAGTCACCAGGAAATTATACTCACCACAATGCCAAACTGCTCCGACTCCACTAGCTCTTCATATTCACCCTTTAGTTCCGCTAGCGCATTCAGCTCTTTCTGCTCTGGCAGGTTCTTTATCAGGTTCTACAAATGGGAGAGCACACACAAACACACACACACACCCAAACACACACACACACACACACACACACGAACAGAGAGAGCTACTGTTAATGCAAATCTCATTTTCTGTCCATGTCAGGATAAAAATCACCTCGCAGACGAGGAGGACACACAGTAGGAGGAGAGAGGAGTTTGTACGAGCAAAGCTGCTGAGTGTGTTTCTATTTAACTTAACTGGTTAGCTAACGGTTTGAAAAATAACTTTTCACAGACGCTTTATTCATATCAGAAAGTACAAGCATTCAACTGCTATGTGGCCATGGATGAACTTTTCTAGAACAATGGAAAAAACAGGTACCACATGCTTGGCTAATCATACATTTGTACATGAAATCAGATTATATGGTAAAAAATCTTTTGGGTTCCGAAACTGTCAAAGAAAACATTTGCATTTCCACAGTTCTGTCTTTATTAGACCAGATTTCAGTCAGAATCCATAGAGGCTTGCTGATGGTCTGGTTGGAGGATCAGTAGATAAGGTCACATAATCACTGCTCACTGTTGGCTTTTTACTGTGACAGTGGTGGCCCTCAGCCAATTACTGAACATGTCAGGGACCTTCAGATAACTGACCTTCTGCTGCATAATCCACATCACCTTGCAATGGCCGTAAAAGTACATGCAACAGTTTTGCCATTAATTTGCTACTTTTATGTTAAATTCCCTGTGCAGCAGCAGAAAAAAAGATACTGCTGGTGGTGAGGTTGAAGATTAAGATGGAGATGAGGAAGATAATGGGAGGGGCTGTGTTTTCTGTAAATGTTAATTGTTTGTGTGAAGGTCAGCCAAGTTAATAAAATTGACCACGGCGACTTTTCCCTCTTTTTCTCAGAGGAGAAGAAGAGGAAGAGGTGCCCTTTTCCAGGTCTTCACAAAGCTTCCTTCCTCATTAGCTCCCCAAATTTATTCAGCGGGAGCAGACTGGCGCAGGGTCACGTGGCCAGATGGGAGCCTAGACAGGAAAAACAGAGAGTAGTAGCTGCGACTGGGCTATGGGCCTGGCTGACCACTCTATAGACCTCAGCACCACGGCCAGTGTCTACTGCCCACTAATGATGACATCTCTGTCCTTCCCTCAGGGAATGCAGCTAATAAAACAGTAAGCCATAATGCAGGCCTGGCATTCCTGTTTGGGAGGGAGCCATTATATCAAATGTTGCTTGCTTTTGCTGAAGCTCCAATTAGGGTCTGCTGCAAGCAATGGTGCCATGATAATGAAGGCTTTTGATCATATCAGCAGAAGCAGAAAAAATAGTTGATGATATAAAAATAAAAAAAAGCATATTTGTGTAATTGGATTTGTAAGGATGGATTTATGTTGAGTTAAATGATGACTGGGCACATGGTTTTCCTTTTTTTTTTTTTTTTTTAAATCACCTATTCGTTGACAGCAATGAACATACCGTATTCAGCACAAAGCTAATGTTGCTAATTATTCAATCGTGACCTTTGGTAAAGGAACTTTTCCTAAAGCTGTTTCATATACCTGATTACTTTTTTATGATGATTCAGAAGAAAAATAACACAATTCTGAAACTGAGGATTTTTAAATTATATTTTCCAGAAGTGCAGGTTTAAGTTGGAGTTAAAGCCAAGGTAGGGATTTTGATTCCAGTGTCATTGTGCAAAAAACACAATTAACTTTGAGCTTATTGTGCTTCAAGTGGTCTGACAGAAAACTAGATCTGCTCCTCCTTTTGGCTCTGTTTTCAGGCTTTAGAAAATCTATCCAGAGACATATGACTTTGGCCAATCACAGGCGATTTCAGAGAGCAAAGAAAGTTGCTATTCCAGGATTGTCCAGGATTGTCAACAACTGCCTACACTGCAAAGCAACCTAAAAGAGGTAGATGGACTTTAAAAAAGAAAATCTAAAAGAGACTTTGACAATAACGAGATAAAACATGTGTCAAGATCAGAGAAATACTTCAAAGATGGAGAGAAAATGATGCTAATAGTTAAGCCCTTAGCTAACCGCAGCCAAAGGCTTGCGGCTGCGACTTCAGGTTCACTTTTATGAAGCTAACGTTAGCTAGAGCCAAGAATTACAGCATGCCTTCTTCCTCAATCCCCGCTACTACAGACCACCTCACTGAGATGAGAGTGGGCAGCAGCATTGGAGTAGTCAGCAGCAGCAGCAGCCCAAATCCAACCAACTCTGAAGGACCAGACAGTCCCAGCTCCCCTCAGATCAGCAAACTTTCTGTTGCTGCTGTTACACAGGTTAGACCCAGTGCTGTGGCTTACCTGGTGCTGGGGGTTTACACTAGTCAAATTTGAGGCACTACAGCCGCCAACCGAAGTGTTTCCCAAGCTGCTCTCCTCCCAGCGAACATTCACAGCCACAGGGTGTGAGGCAGAGGGACTGGGTGGCTAGCTAGCTAATCCCTGTCTCATTTGTGGTTTGATAAACAAAGAGACAGAGCGGAGCAAAGAGGGGCTGAGTGAGTGCGCTGTGGGAAACTTTATGATGAAATAAGATAAAAGAAATCAATGTATTGGAAACACTGAGCTACTGTATAAAGCCTGTGCATATATCTGTGGTTGGGGGGGAGGGGGAGAGCTACAGGAGGAGGGAGTATTTCAAAATCCTGCTGTTTTTTTCAGGCTATTCCCGATTTCTGGCCACCCCAGCTTTGAAGGTTTCGCTGGGAAATAATTCGTTTTTTTATGTGGTAGTCTTTTAAAGTCTTAAAATTTGTAGCATCAACTCCACAAAATGTTTGTCAAATATAAAGACTGGTCCTATTCAGAGTTAAGCGTATGCTAGAATACATTAAGACTCTAAGTAAATTTAAAAAAAAAAAAAAAAGAAAAAGATCTGCTGGTCCACAGGAGAGGAGCAATACATTGAATATAAAATCTTTAACTCTAGGTGACATTAGTAGCTGGATTAGCAACATGGTTCTCCTTGAGAATGTATCCTTAGTTCTGAATGGAAGGTCATCAACATAGCAGCAAACCAACAGTTACTGCGAATACTGTAGCAAATCCGATTAATTTGGCTATTCTTCTCTGGCACTGCTTCCTGAGCAAAGATCAACATGTTGTTTTCACCCTTGTACAGTCAGTCTTTTACAGTGCTTTTCCATTTGAGTTGAGTCAGGTTTGGCATAATATAGAAATGAAGGAAACGTGTCCTTGGGGGAGTCTGGTGAATGTATTTCAGTCTATTTCTAATATCAGATGTTCCTTCTTCGGTAAAGCTGTGCTTCCAGTACTCTTCGGTAATTCCTAAGCATGCAGAAATCCATTTCAACATATACAAACATATGTGCACACAGAGCTTATAATAGCAAGATTTGCCATTTCTAAAGTGGCCTTTGTAATTGCGTTAGAGATCGAAGGTTTTGCAAGAGGTGAAATTACAGCATTTCAAAATGCTACAGCTAAACATCTGAAAAAAACAAACAAACAAAAAAAAAAAAAACACAGACAGAAGACTGTAATGGAAAATTGAATCCACCTTGTGCTTGTCATTTCATTTGTCTGTCATCTTGTTAATTATTAGAGACCCCATGGAGTACAATTGACACAAAGGCAGCACCATATGTGTGGCAATGTGGGAGACTGGGTGATGATGCTGGGCCAGACTCCTCACCACAGGCCACCAGACACACACAGCAGTCTACGAGAGATTACTGGAAGTACGCTAGCAACACTACACATTCATTTACTGCCTTGGGCGAAGATGAAGGTGCTACGTATCAGCACACGAGCCAAGATGCTGCAATCCACCGACAAAGCAGGCTTCGACACAAAAATTTGGTGGTTCAGGTTAAAAACCTCATAAATCCTGCATCCCTGTGAAAAATAAAAACAGATTGAAGACTGAAGGTGTGAAAAATGTGAATATATTCAACAACTGGTCCACGTATACTGTACACCTGCTGTCGTGTACATTCAGTTTAGCCAAAAAAAGGCAGGAACATTATGTTAACAGACAGAAAATGTGCCTAGAATGTTAAGACTACATGCTGACTACAAAATGTGCAACCTATGGTCATGGATTCTTTTTCAGTATTGTCCTCCTTTCAATAGATAGTTCTGTTTCCTGATTCCTCAGGAATGCTCCGAGGGTTTGTGCATGTCTGCTGCTCCTACATTCAAACAACAGCTATGGCCTTCAGTTCTTCATTTATTCTTCCTCTGCTGACTGTCACAGTTCAAAAGCTTTTCAAAGTTCCAGCCGTGTATATTTATACGCATATCTATATCTGGCCTCCATAAATCTGCCTTTTGTAAGTTCTGGGCGTGATCGTTAAAATATGTATTCAACTGTCACTCAACCACATGCTCAGGAGACAGATCAGAATCAATTAATCCGTGTCAGGGACAGCAGAAGTCCAATAAGACATGCCCGAGCACAATTCATTTTCTTCAGTGTGAAAAATACGTGAATATACAATCAGTGGCTACCTGTCAAAAAGTGCTACATTTCAATTTAAAGAATAACCATAACATCAATGTGCAGAGAACTGTTTCGGTTGTTATCCCATCCTGAAACAGATTACGATATCATTGCACACAATACTGAATCAATTAATTATAGATTAACTGTCAGCAGGTCAACTCAAGGACTCTGAGTGAACCTCATAACACTATTACTGCTGTTTTCCTCTCACTTTAACTTGGATTTGTGTATTTTTGGTACATATACATAAATAAAGTACAGTAAATATTGTTGAAATAACTCCACTACTGCAGCACAGACAGTGAAAGGTGTACTTGAGGAAGCGAAGCGGTTGTGAGGGTAAAGGAGAGTGTTAAAGTAATGAGATACAGGTTACGGTTCACTAAACATTTGTAGAGGATGACAGTATCTGTAGGGCTTTTACTTCCGTACTTTGATCTCTGCTGCTGTCAGCTAGCTTCCAGTGAATCAAGTTCAGTTTCACAGCATCCGTGAACCCATGCCAAGTTAATACAGTTTAAAAGGGGGGTATTAGGCATGTATTAGGCATACACTTAACCATACAGTTAACAGCACCGCATGCTGTTTAAAACAGCAGGTGCTGATGTAGTGCAAAGTAAGGATGCTTTGATATTCAAAATACAACTACTGTCAGTAAAAACGTGCTCTATTTCACATACGGATCAAGCGGAACTCTGGACAATAATCATAAAATGATTCATATATGTCTAAATACTACTTTATGGCATAAATATACATTAAAGATATACTAGTCCATACCCATTGAGTGCACAGTTGCCCACGTACAGTTTCACATGGTGTGTGTTTGGGATACAGGTCATAGAAAATTGCAGATTAAATAGTCAACTGAACCCATTAAGAAGAGCAATGTATTCAGAGTTTCTGTGAATTTGATAGTACAATTGCTTTATTGAAAGTACAGTAGTACCATTGCCAATAGTGGGATAGTTAGTGGGCTGAAACTGTACATTAGTAGTTGAGGTAGCACGTTGAAAGGCAGATAGTGTTTATATGTTGTATTGACTTAAAAGTGGGGCGCACTGGTAGAATGACTGACTGACTGACTGACTGACTGACTGACAGAATGACACACTGACAGATTCCGTGATTATGTACAGAATACCATACCATGACTTAGTTATACCAAAAATTAGAAGAAAAAAACAAACAAACATTGGGCCACAGGGGGAGCCACATTGATCGGACGCATTTTAGCCATTTTTAAGCATTTTTCTGTTGTTATAGCGCCACCCAGTTGCCAGTTAGAGTTAAATTTCTCCAGTCACCTTGAGGCGTCCTGTTCTACATATCTACCAAGTTTAGTCCAAATCGATATGGCGGTTAGGCCTAGGTAAGAAATTAGC
>NC_065509.1:30764255-30846980 GCF_006386435.1 Epinephelus moara
TTTTGGTTTTGGAACAGAGAAGAAACGTATATCTTTTTCCAACCTCTCCAGGTAACGAGTATCATTAATACACGACGTGCCCCAGGCACAACATTTAGCTCCAAATCCACAAAACCAGCCTGAAAATGAAGGAAATCTGAAACGATTGCATTAGAGTCAATGGAGAACAGCTGTGTTGTTGTTGGACCCTGGTCTGAGCTGGTCCAAAGCTACTTTAAGATAGGCCAGTCTGCGTCCAGGGACAATTATGCAACCTCACTGTTAGATGCCACTAAATCCCACACACTAGACCTTTTAGTTTTTGTGCTGCAAAGTTCCAAACATATGTGCGATTCATCAAATTACAACATATCAATTGACACAGACAACCTGGGAATCCTTAAAAATGTGCATCACTAGAAATGTATGATAGTGTATTTGGTTCCTACTACTACTGACTACCTCATAGGTAAAATTACAGCAAATATATAATTTACATTTTGGTGATATTGGTAATACAAGAGTCAGATTCATGTCAACGTACCAACTAGCAGCGCCTCCCTCTCGGAGTGTACAGGACTCGGTGGATTCTTCTCTGTAGGACCTTCCTTCTCCTGACTGCAGGACACCACTGTTGACACTGTGGCTTCCTGCACACATACACAAAGTTACACAGTTACCTTAAATGAATGTGCTACCAGCCACTGTTTGACTGTGGCTGACGAGAACAGTAAACAAGCCTAAACACAAGCCGGTGCATGGCACACACACAATAAAAGGACAAACACGAATAAGAATGAACGCATCAGAAAGTTTCACCACCAGCACATTAATGCACAGAGACAATGAGGATGAGGATAATGAGGCGAGGGAGAATTTTTAGCCAGCAGCTATAATTCTGATAGAGGGATGAAATGTGTGTCACACACAGAGACACAAAAAAGGAGACGAGTGTTAGAAGAACAAATAGTGAGAGAGGGAGAGACTTGGAAGGGAAATGATCAAGCTGTTTGTTTCAGATCTCTGACAGGTGGCAGAAAAATGGCAGAGGAATAACAGAAGAGTTTTTGTCTGTTTGTTGTCCTACATACTATTGTGTGTACTATTTCCACTTATGGTGTGGGATGCCTGGTGGCCCTTTTCTGTTTTGAATCTATCCATAACACCCTGCGAGCGTGTGTGTGTCAGTGCGTGGGTGTGTAGACATACGCACATGTGCGAGCCATTTTGACTTCATGACTCCTCTATTTCCTAGCCCAGTTGTGTCTGGGTGATTTATTCAATGACAAATGCAGTTGCAGTGAACTGGATTGGCCTGTAATGATCTGTCATGTCACTGGGAGAGGTTGGAGAGGAGAGTCGCAGGAGCAGGAGGAGGAAGAAGAAGAAGGGAGAATGAGGACACAAAACAATATCTGGAGAGGAGTGGGGAAGGGCTCAACCTTTTTTCCACTTACACTGGTTTGATTAGCGCTCTCCTCGCTGCCTCTGTCATCTTGCGTCGACATCTCCAGCTGCGGCACATTAGAAACATATGAGGAAAAGGCCACAGAGAAACAAGCTAAGCGCTAATGTAGACAGATGGGGGGAGGAGGGGGGAGTGGTTCAGCACAGCATGGTGTGCAAAAACAGACAAATAGGGGCATTGTTTATTTTTAGAAAAATGTCCAGAAATGTGGTGATTTTGAACAAGCAAAGGGAAACGGAGACACTGAAGTCCATATGGATATAATTAACTCTTTTTGAGTCAAAATTGGCACAAAACAGTCGGCTATTAAATTTGTAACAATGAAAGACTTTGTGAGTTCTGATTTCCTGGGAATATATTAGCACTGAGATAATTGTGCTATTGTTCGATAAGACCAGCAGTCCGCCCTTAGCCCTATATGTTGGGCTTGAGTACCCCTTCACTGTTGTACTTCAATAGACTGGATGCTTCTTTGTTCTTATGCCTATGTACAAATATCAAGAGCGGCGCGGTAGACGCCTGATTTAAGCGTTTATTACACGCCACACTATCAGTTTCTCTCTCCTGCTCTGTTTCTAACTAGTTTTTGTACTCTTTCATTTGTAACACTGAAAACAGACAAGTTTTTTGCTTTAAGTTATCATTATGTAGAAAATGTTGATTGCACAATGTAATGACTGTAGAATAATGACACCATCTGCATTTAGATTGGTTCCTTATAAGCCCCACTTTCACTTCGAAATTCTGTCTGTCACTGGGTACATGGAAAATGAAGGCTTGAATTATGGTACAAAGAAAGTGCGTCAACTATTGCACAACCAAAACAGGAACAGGATGGCGCTTTTGTTTTCCCCAGTAGCTATTGGTGGCTTTCCCCAGTTTCCGAAGAGTATCAGTGTAAATGTGTTGCAGTTACTGTTGGTGGAAGAACTGAACTAACTGTGGTGGATGCGAGACTCTGAGAAAATTTTAAAAGGGATCTGGTTGTCTTTGCAACAGCGGCGCCAACACTAATACCTCTTGGAAATGCTAAGGGAGGAAACGTTGTCGTTTCCACTTTAGGGTGTTCAAACTGAGTTGCTTAAAAGGGAAACTGAGCCATGCCAATGTGCAGTGGGCCTGTGGTTGCTGGAGGGTTATCGTGACTAGTTATATATTACAAAATCATAATTTGTTCATATCAGCAGACCTACTCCACAATCTTTTAACATACACCTGTTAACTGTACCCCTGGTTGGGGATCACTGCATGACACAATCAAAACCAAGTTTATTGACAGCATTCAAAAATGCCAAATACTATCTGGTTCCAACTCTTGAAACACAAATATTTGCAGCTTTTCTTGGTTTTAAAACATTATAAATCGAGTGTCGTTGGGTTTTGGACTACTTGTTGGGCAAAACAAGCAATTTGAAGATGACATCATGGGCTCAGGGAAACCATGAGGAGCATTTTCACTATTTTCTGACATTTCATAGACTCAATGACCAATGATCTATTGATGGAGCCATCTACCAATCAGTTCACTTGTGATGATGAGCACTCCTTGGCTTGTACCAGCTGTATAATGACAGCTGTGGCTCTGAGGTAGAGGTCTACATGGGTCCAAAACGACAGACCCAAACCCTGATGGACCCAGAAAATTCATATTAGAGCCCTGACCTGGTCATGTTTGGGAGGAAAGAGCCCAAAGACAGGTCTATTTCATGGACCCGACAAACCCGGTGATTAAAATTGCTTCTTGAAATGTTGTTCTGCTGCTGAAAACATTTATCATATCAGATACAACATATTGTTCTTACTCATCTTACTGTATACATGTTTAATGTGTTTATTAGTGTTTCAAACGTCTATTTTTTTTTTAAATTTAATTCTATTCTACTGTCACTTCTTTATTATTTATGTATTTTATTTCATTGTTTAAGCTTAAAACTTTTTAACATTTCTTAACAATGAACCTGAACAGTAAACTGGGGGTGTGAAGTGGGTTGAGGAAAACACACGGTTGCGTTGCATTATGGGAAGTGTAGGCTTGGTTATTTTGGAGCTTGCCTCGTATTAGGGACTAAATTTTGTGTTTTAATGTATGCTTTTTAATACCAGATTCTGCACATGTAAACCAAAGACAAATTTCTGCCTTTTGCACACACAAAGTAGACAATAAATTATTTTCTATTGTAAACATTAGGTTATCTCAACCTCGGCTGCTTCGATTTTGACCATTTTTCTTTTAACGAGTCCCTCAGCTTTATTGAAATGCAATACCAAGTGTTCCTTTAAATCACAAATTAATCACCAGATCAGTCAATAATGAAAAGAATCATTAGTGGCAGCAGTGACATAAACATATATGGGGACAAAAGCCTCAGCAACCTGCACTGGTGTCAGTCCAGTAATGTGTGGCGACAGCATGGTGACAGCAGGAACTGTGATTGGACCAGCGAAGGATAAGTGATGGCATGAAGAGATCTCCTCAACGTGACAAATAACCCCACAACGGCCGCTAATCTTCACAGAAACCTACACCCAAAAATTGATTTCTCTTTCTCCCTTTAATGAGACTGCCTCTCATGATTCATGTTTGCCCACATGCAGGAATTTAATTAGCATATTTCCCAGGGCTCACAGTTGTGGCGACGCATTTCTAATCAAACTCATCACCATTAACGCGCTATTGACAACTCTGTCACTCCGGGCTGATGTGAAGGAAGAGACGTTTTGGTAAATTACTAATTCACCTCTGCGTTACATGAAACCTGCAGTCGGCTCGTGCGCCTCAAAGCAAACAGACAACACATGGAGCAGCTCCCCACGCGGATTGAAAGTCTCTCATTTGTATTATTATCCAATTTAATAGGCGATTGAACCTGAGGCTCATTTTAATGACAGCCCTTCCTCTCATTATGCCGAGCCAGAAGAAACATTAACAAACATTAGCGCTTGAATATTGGGAATATGGGACAACACCTGAAACATTGGTAAACATGACGCGTCTAAGAGAGAAAAATGACCCTTGAAACTTGAAATTGTTTAATAAGACTGTAGATCACACTGCACTGTATTTAGCAGCATAGCGTTGTGGTAAAACAGCTCGCCTCTAATCAATAGTAGATGGGGTTCTGTTGGGAAAAACATGCCTCAATGTAAGCAACACATTCAATCAAATAACAAATGGGATGTTGGGATGGATGAATAATGTAGCAGCGGTGGCTCTAACTGATGATGTATAACAGCCCTGAGACGGCACCAATGGTTTACACCTTACATCTTCAGCAGGCAATATCTCCCCATGTGGTGATCACGCTATTACAGTGTACATATTGATATCAATGTGATATCTTAGTTAATGCCTGTTATACTGTGCTGATGTAACCCAAAGGACAAAATGTTCAGGAATGAGAGTACATGACTGGGTTGCTGTTGGTGGTCGATGTCACATAAAATCTCAGCTGCAGACAAACAAGGAAACAATTTGAGTGCGGCCATCCATGTTCAATATGTTTCCAGTTAGGGAAATGAAGGGATTCCTTCTGGGTTTTTTGATGTGGTTGCAGTGAGAACAAAGGAGTGGACCCAATAACAAAGAGGAAAAAGACATCCTGTCTGGTAGAGAGGCACACATCTGTGGGGAAATCCATTTAGTTTTTATCTAATAATGGAGGGTTTTTGTCATAAAGAATGTTTTGTAGACTTCTAAAGATAATGCGACTAATTTATATACGTCATTTTCTGTAACTGTGTGTATTTGACATGTTTTGCATTGTTTGCTCTTTTGTTACAGGAATTTCCACCATAGTGGTCTGCTGCACCAGCAAGTAACCAGTGAGTTTAAATGCTGTTTAGTTTGAACTTATGCTTAACTTATAGTTAAAGGGAGAATTTGCTACCTTATGTGTGGACGCCCCATCAGTGTTGATGGCAAAAGTAGTCCACTGAAGCAATAAACTCCTCAGTGCTTGCTATATTGACCAAGAAAGCTGAGTTTGCAGCTGCGAACATGACATGACAGTGACAAAGTTGGAGGCGAGGGGGTACTACAGGTTGGATTTCATCTCTGGGAAGCCAAGGGGTGTGCTCTAGATCAGTGGTTCCCAACTGGTCCAGCTACAGAGTCCAGATTTCTCCTTAGTCATAGTTCAAGGTCCACTGCTCAATACATACAGCATCATACTTGCATTGCCATGTCGTCAAGCTAGTTTGCTGTCTCTGTTAAGTAGCTGTCCCTTAGTCACTCACTCTACAGCAGGAAATGACACTTCAAAGTTAAAGCTCTGTGCCAGAAATTCACTGTACTTAAAAACAAAGTCTGTTTTTTACAAACTGGACACATTTGCAAGTCACTTGTGGTCCATTCAGAATGGACCCGTGACTCACTTCTGGACACCGACCCACCAGTTGGGAACCACTGCTCTAGATGCTGCTCAAAAAAGAAGACCTTCCTTGTTCTCCTCACATGTATTGCAAACTATCTACGTTTCCAAATAGCTCCCAAAATACAAGTGCAGAGGATGTTATGGGCCAGAATATATTTTACAGTGTTTTGGCTCACTTGGCTATTCAGCCGTATTCATTCCAGCCAGAGGATACAGCCGAAGAAATGTAGCAGAGAGACGGCGAAGCAGCAGCTGCAAGACGATACGGCCAGTGGGGATCCTCCAGAACCCGAGCTGCTGAGACCAAACACCCACTGGTGGTGCCTTTGCTTAAATTGCCCTCCAATACCGACAGAAACAATGCAATGAATTTCAGTTTTGGTTGGTTGCTTCCGCCAACACCAACTCATCTCCAATCCCAAAAGAGCCCGTGTGTGTGTGTGTTACTATGCATTAAAGTTTTATTCCTCACTTGGACAGAGGTGTGCTGGAGACCTTCAGGATCTCGAAGATAAACTGGAAAGACAACCAAGACCAGCACCCCTAGTTATAAGGTAGAGCGGTGATACATGATGACAATTGTGTGCAGTGCGTCTTGGTACATATAGGCATTGTTGGCATGGCTGCATGAGCAGGAGAACTCAACTTTCTTGGTCAGAATAGCACACAGTGACGAGTTTTATTGCTTCAACTGACTACATTTACCATCAACACCAATTGGACATCCACATAAAAGGTGGTGAATTTTTCCTTTAAGAACCAACTGACAATTTACACCTCCAGCATGCTGTAATAATTCCTCCCGGTCGTTACAAAATCCCTTCTGAACATGTCAGCTGTGTAAGTGATGGGGGCAAAATCGACAGTCCTCGTTCTGCAAAATACACATATATGTTCCAAAGGTTATCTGAAGATAATTCGAGGCTCCAGCAGCCCGAGTGAAACAAGTCAAGTGGATACTTTCCGAAGTCACAGTCTCTTTAATACAGAATTCCCTCTTCGTGTTTTCACAGACTGTGTTTCTGCGCTGAGCTGCAGTGGAGGGAAAGTCAAACAAAAAGGGAATTTCAAACTCAAAAGACTTTAACTTTGGAAGCTTCACAGCTGATTGATCTAACTTAGGCTGTTAAAGCCTCATATAAACTATAGATGTACTTTAGAGTGTATTATTGCACTCACAGTGGAGGCACATTAAGAAGGGACCTCTTACTGGCCATTATGAACAAAAGGAATGAGTATAGCGAGCATTAATTGTTTCAGTGTTTCTATGGGCTGTGCTGGAAGCCGCCTGCAATAATAGGCACTCAGGAAATATATGCCTAAAGCGTTCGATGGATTTAGAAGCAAAATATATGATGTATATAATATATTTTGGAGAGATTATATGTGCGAACAGAAGCCAAATAAATTGAAGAAAGAGTCAGTGGTTATTAAAGGGTAAAGCAGAACACTAAAGTCTTACAGGATTGGTTTTCCACTGCTTACTTAAGGTCACTGTACTATCCCAAGACAGCACATAATGGCCAGACACATTATACATGTGACATGTTACAACATCAAGCTTGTATAACACCACACCACATGGTCTAACGAGGTCAGAGTCAAAGCTCCGATACACAAAAGTGAAAAAATAAAGAACACAGCAATAAATAATAAATGAAAATGAAATGTCTTTGCCGTAGTGGACGTGGGTTCAATTCCAACACTGGCCCTTTGCTGCATGTCATCCCCTCACTCACTCTCCCCTTTCCATGCTAAACTTTCCTATCTAATAAAGGCGAAAATGCCAAATTAACAACCTTGAAAAAATGTTAATGTTTCATACTACTTTACTTTCAAAGGGCACCTGGATATTGTTTTAAGACAGACTTAAAAAACTCACTCACTCACTTAAAAACTCACAATTAAACAGGAGAAACTGATTAAACCCAGCAGATAGGGTAAACAGGTATCTGTTGCTTCTCTACAACTTTGATAGGTTATTACAAATATCTTTGTGTATGTAAAAATTATGAAAAGCAAAGGCAGAGTTACGAAATCTATCAAACCAAGCAAACTTTGAAAGACGCTACAAACTGTGGAAAAGAAAAGTTAACTGCACACAAAGGAGGGCAAATAGTAAATGATTATTGGTTGAGCATGTTTTGTATGAGACGCATTATCGTCAAATAAAAAAAGCTAAATGAAGGGAAATCATCTTTGCTGAGCTACTTAAAACGTGAAGGCTGCGTTATTAACATTTTTGGAGGGAAATTAGAAATTAAAGAGTCGATTATACTGTGTGTTAAAAAAGAATGAATTAAGCTCCCTGGGAGGAAAATGGGAACACCAGAACACTGAAGCTGGAAATCATCTGTCTCACTGTGGTAGGTCCTTTCCCGCAGTGCTGATATCATAGATGCGCCCAAAATGACTACTTCGGGATATCTGATGATCTTTGAAATAAGTTTTGAACTAGTTCAAATTATTGAGTCATTTTCTCGACCCAAAACTACATATTACTCCCATCACATCCTGTCCTTTTGTTTATCTGTGATTCATTTCTCAAATATCTTTCATGCACTGAAACTCATCTTGAACTAATTTCTTTCTTATCAAAATGCAAATTAGATAGTGTTCATTTTAGAGCAAAGAGAGTAACCCTGAAATGAACTTTCATATCGAACTATAAAGTGAGGAATCTCTGTCTGTCTGTCTGTCTGTGTGTCTGTGTGTCCTTCACATATCTCGAGAGGCGTTCATTTGATCTGCTTCAAACTGGGTGTGTTGCTGGGACCCAAGGACGTTCAGTGTTGAATTTGGTGTAATTTGGACTCACGACACGTTCAATATTAATAAACTTTGAATAAACAAGCAAACAGTGGCGGGGATTCAAGGCTCTGCAGAATCGAGCAGCGTGTCCTCCACAGCTGCTGACCGTGGCTCATTGACTGCAGGTCAGATGCTGGATGTACTAACGTTACAACTGAACTCTTCTTCACTTTCCTGAAGACAACAGTTTGGTGGACTGGGCGTAGACTGACACTCCTTCCTAACAGACAGTGGGTGAGCTCTGACTTGAGATATATTACCAGCAACAACAACATTCAGGGAGACTATAGAGCCCTGAGCGAGCCCAAGCAATGACTTGCTGTTGGTCTAGAAATATGTTGGAGGTGCATGAAGCTTTGCCAAAATGAAGTCAGGGCGAGCAGTTTCTCTTTCAAGCTACATGTTGCTTCAACTGTTTGCTGATACATAGAGCAAGTTAGGATATCTTCATTGGGAAACACTGAAAGAGTCTAATGTCTGCATCAAGTCCATATACGAAGAGGTGTGAGTTGTGCATGTCGTCCACAGCAAGTTTGCCACATTTTTGCTGCTGGATGCTGGATGTTTAAATGTTAAAAGCAAACTCTTCTTCAACCTTCTTCTAGTCTGAGTGGGTGGAAGTTCGCTGCATAGATCAGCCTCTCATTGGGCGGAATGAGCCACCCGCTGAAGTCCCGCCCTACCACCTCCGGTTGTGTAACAGTTTTCAACCGTTTTCAACACGTCCTTTACTAACTTTTGCGGTGTTTGATCTTGCGGGGATGTAGCCATTTTTCTGCCATGGTTCGCGTCCTGTAGGCGATATTTTTGTGGGCGTGTTACACCAAAACCTGTTTCCGCCCGGCAATATTTTTGCAAGCGCACCGTTGCTGTGGCACCGCCCAGAACCATTGTTTTTAAGGCCAGACTTGGGCTAGCCCCTGCCTATATTTCAGACCTTTTATCCTCACACAAACCAGCTCGCAGTCTGAGATCTGCTGATAAGGCCCTGCTAGCTGTTCCAAGGTCTAGGCTGAAAACAAAAGGCGACAACACGTCTAAAGTGTATCTTTACACGTGTTTCTGACTGGGTGTGGCCGTAACTTGAGTGTATTTTTCGGAGGTGGATTTAGTGATTTGGGAGCCCCACTGTCTCCCTTTACTTTTCACCCTTTTTCCAACTGGGAATGTTGGTATTGGCAGAGATAAAGGAAGTACTCAAAACTTTGTTTATATGAGCTAGTGATGTCAGTTTCGGTTAATTTTCACCCATTAAACGGTAACTAAGTGGTTTATTTTGAAGAAAAAAAGCACAAAATACAAGAGGCCTTTAATTTTAGTTCATGTATTGTATTGTATTTTCTGTTGGCTTTGCTAACAGACAGGCAGCTAGCCATGTTAACATTTGGAAACATAGTGGCCACTGTCCGCCCTCCGGTCTCCCGTGGTTTGCTAGCTGCTCTGCACAACGGCCGTTTGGGAGCTGGCTAGCGTTCATTCTGTCATTACTACTGGTAACACCATCCTGCGACTGAGAGGGCGTTGCTGCGGAAACATGGTACCCAACATGCAGTCTCCTAAGTCACACCAGTGGGTAAGGAGCTTAATTTTGGGCTGGAAGGTGGGCATGTTTCCACAGCAATGCCACCATGGGTCAGGATGGTGTTACCAGCTGTTATCACTGAATGAGCGGCGAAGCTCAATACAGAGTGGCTGCGGCGGCTATCTAACCAGTGTAGCACGACTACCTTGTCAGGTAGTCTACTACTAAACTGAAGCTTGGCAAAATTAACGTATAGACTGAAGCCAGTCAAAAAACTTCTTTGGGGTTAATCGATTATTGGTTAACCACGGACATCCCTAGAAAGAGCAGACCTTGAGAAAGGTTCAAACACCAATCACAGGCCCAGGAATCAGCTCATTCTGAACAGGCTTGATTTGAGCAGGCACTGCATTTATAAACAAAAATGAAACATGGACGTTTTTTCCCCTTTTTCATTCTCAGTTTTCCTGTCAAACTAACCTGCATTACGTGTGTGTTCTGCAGGTTCTGGAGTCCCTCCTTCAGGGTCTGCACTTGGTTCTTCAGCTGCTGTTTGTCCTCCAAACTCTTCTCCAGCTCTGCCTCCCGCTGTTTTAATTCTTCCCTCATTTTTAACAGTTGCTGCAAAGAAAAGGGGGAGAACAGTAAGCCACTAATGCTACTGTGAACTAACTAACCGTGACGATTCTAACCTCGTACTCGAACAGCTCTGGAAGCAGAGGAACAATCACCCATTTGTTTTATTAATATTTAGCATGTAATCCCTACATCGGTAATTAGAACTTCAGTTTAATACAGAAAAGCAATTAGACACTGACGTGAATTATATCCTCAATAAACATTTTCCAAAGAGAAAACAATCGTATTTTATTCTGTCTTATTCTATTTTGTTGTACGCGTCCAAGAAAAGTAATTTGCCAAATCCTTTCCTTGTGAGACACTCAAAAACCACAAATTATATATGGAGAAACAAACATCATGAGAGAATTAACACTCATAGGGGTTTTATCCTTGGCTGACACAAGAACTGGTGCTCAGAAACCTTTGATAGCTAAGTTATCTGCTAAACACAGATGGAAAGATTCACCTCCCGCTGTGTTAATTTCAACAAAACGAGGGTCGGCGAGACACAGGGGGTCTTTACAGCCAGGAATTTTCATCTGCAAAGCTACACATTAAGTGCCTTTGTGTGCATGCATTATAATTCACAAGCGGGGAAACGGGCTGCCAGTACATGCTGATAATATTTCATTGCAATTTGTGTGTCTGCGTGATACAACACGTGGACTCTGGGAAGGAGAGGTATCCAATTTCAGTGTCTTCCAATTCATTTAATCCATTCACCTAATCTTTTCATAAACACACCGCGAGAGACGTAAGCTGGAAAGGTAATTACTCTCTGTGTGCAGAAATGAACAGCAGGACCTTAATGGATTCTCTTCTTCTTCACATGAATCGATCATAATTTCCATTACCTGTGACAGCTAGCTAAGTGAGGACACTTGACAAACGCTACAGTGAGTCAATTCAGTAGTTCTTTGGTGTTGAAAAAGTTAAGAATTAACGGTTTCTGATATTACAAGCGTTGCTCTTTTGAAGGAGGAAAGGCTCGTTACGAAGTCAGTGTCACCAAAATCACATGGTCTTAATCAGCAGATGGAGTTTGCCAAGTAGATGACGTGAAATACAATTGTAGATGTTCAAATATCCATTCTTTCCCTTTATTTCCTCTGAGCAAACCTGTCCTCACTTCCAACTTGTCAAATACAGATATTTGGTCAGTGGCCCATGGTGTCAGTTACCAATCCACTGAGCACCTTGTACATGATGCACAGGGCTGCGTTATTATCTGATGTTCTGAGCAAGGGCCGGAATATAAAGAGCAAAAAAGTATGGCAAGCAGGAGGGGAGGTGGATGGGTTAAACAAAGACAGGACTTTCTATCAGGAGACCACTGTTTGTGTCCCATGTGAAACTAGAAAATCAATCAAGAGACCACTGTTTGTGTCCCATGTGAAACTAGAAAATCAATCAATAGATCAATCAATTTTTTTTATAAAGCCCAATATCACAAATCACAATTTGCCTCAGAGGGCTTTACAGCATACGACATCCCTCTGTCCTTAGGACCCTCGCAGTGGATAAGGAAAACTCCCCAAAAAAACCCTTTAACGTTCAAAATCAACACTGAGTAATTTTATAAAACGCAGCACAGTATGTCATGAACAAATGTGACATATCTTACATATATCTCACATACATATACATTTTCTAAACCTACCCACTAACTTTTGTTACCTAAACTTAAGTGTTGGAGCCATATGTTTGATTTGTGCTCTTTTTACCGTCTTTTCTTAAAAAAACCTATAAAATCAATCAGGCAATCAGCACTCTGATTGGCTGTTAAACACTACAGGAATCAGTGATGTCACTGTTAAAATAAGACATAGATTACTCTCTCTGTCGCAGCTACACACATAAATAAATCTGGCTTTTGCAGTCGAGCCCTCGGCCGTTGGAAATGATTTGGATTCTTCATCGTTGGTTCGGAAACACGGACAGACCCTGTGAGTGGGCTTCCAAGAATTATCTGTCTGCTGATGAAGACCTTTTGATATGAATGAAAGCTAAAGAGATGCTTCAGCATGGACAATGTGATGAGACTGTTTTTCAGGCTAGGAAGGAACTTTGATTGGCAGCTTCTCCTAAGTATTTGCATGTGCACTCAACAAGTTAAAAGGAAAAGACTTTGTAGTTTCACACAAAACGCTTAGTTCTCTCAAAACCAGTTAACAAATTTGTTTAAATCCTTGTCATCCAAACAGCCTAACAACATGAGCAACTATAACCTCACCAACCCAGGACCTTCACATCCAGCATCTTCACCTGCAAGATCGTCTGAGACCAGGCACCTGGACAGATGATACAGCAGGTGTTTGCAAAAACTTCTACACAAGTCAGAAACCATCTCAGAGGCACTCATCTTAGTGGCTTGTCTCAGACCATCTTGCAGGTGAAGAAACTACAGTAGATGTGGAGGTCCGGGGCTGGCCTACTAGACCGGTTGGGTGTACTGCCAAATTCTCGGAAACGACTCTGGAGACAGCTGATTTTAGTGAAATGAACATTCAATTTATGAGCAACAGCTCTGGTGGACATTCCTGCAGTCAGCATACCAATGACACGCTCCCTCAAAACTGGCGACATCTGTGGCATTGTGATCACACTGCACATTTTAAATTGGACTTTTATTGTGACCAGCCCGAGGTGCATCTGTTTAACAATCATGCTGTTGAATTGGCATCTTGATATGTAATTTCTCTTTTGGTGTTTATGCTTTTTACTTTACTGTCCTTGCTTCCTGAAAATATTTCATAAATTGTTTGTTTACCTGAATACATTTTCTCAGGTTAAAGTTCCTATTTTCTGATATTTCTTAATGTCAGACACAGAACACCTCACTCTGTCTGTCTTAATAAATGTTGATAGGCTGTATAAACACCAGGGAACGATGGAAATATGGACATTTATTGTTCTATACCCGATAAAGTCTGACATAATGGCAGTATGTTGTATCTTATGAATATAAACATGTAGTCAATAAACCAATTTAAAAGCAGTTATACCAACCACTGAGACGGGGTTTAATTTGGGAATGGAAGATTGAAGACGCCGCCCAGCGACATTCAGAAGCAAATATACTGTATGGTATTCAAGGCACATTTTCAAAGAAAGAAACAATTCAATACTTCTCATAATGTTCCTTGGAAATAAATGGCCTGAAATTGTTTTGATAGCCTTGGGTTTGTTCCAAAAAGTATCTACGCGCTGTTTGAATCGTAGCACACAACCCTCCAATCCCAAGTAAGAGCCCATTCCATCTGCGAATACACTTTTCTTTAACCTGAGTAAACCTGAAAATATTTTTTTAGCAGCTCTTCAGGAAAGACCAACAGCTGCTCCAGACAGCTGTACTTTTCTACTTGTTCCTGCACAGCACTTACTTTTAAAGTGCAAGGTCATGAATAAATGACAGTCGTCTTGCATGGAAATTCAATGGGCTAACCTGACGACCTTGTTTTTAAAAAGAACTAGGTGCAGAACAGAAAGGAAAAGAAGATTAAACTTATTGTCGGACTGATGATTGGAAAAGTGTATGTGTATATATACCTTCTGCATGCCTTGCAGAGCCTGCTGCAGGAAGCTGAGCTGCTGAGAGTGTGTGTTGTCCTCCTCACTGCTCATTGGTTGGTTCTTGCCCTGCTCCTGTTTGAGCAGCTCCACCTCGTTCCTGTAGGCGTCCAGCTGACAGCGCAGGGAGTCGTTCTCCTCCTTTAAGGCTTCTGCTTGGGAAACACCTACAGATTCATACAGAAAGTATAGAGAACAGTATGGAACATGGTGTTTATTATGTATGACACTGTCACAGTTGTTGCGGTCTCAGTTTCACAGTGTAGCTTTTGATCAAAATATTGAAGCTTGTATATTTGTCACACCGTGACATTTACAGTCCTCATCTGATCGCTCGTTGCTCATTGAGTTGAGAGCAGACACAGAAATACTGAGTAGGATTGCAGGGCTAGTGAGCATCTTAACATTCCAAGCATAATGGCAAAAGAGCAGAGCTCAATTTTACTTTCTATGCAAATCTGAGGCATCTTGAAACACAAAATGACAAATGTCCTCTTGATATATTTCTGCTGCTTAATATATCTTCGCCCGCTCCTGCAGGACAGGGTCTATCAGGAAAAGATTATTAAAACTCCTTAAACTAATAAATATTTCTCTACAACAGCAAACACATATCACTCATTAAGATTTTAACACCCAAAAAAAATCATCTAATCTGTTCCATCAGGACTGTGTGGGTCTGATTTGATTTGACTGAGGCCTCCTCCACATGTACACAGGTGTTTCTGAACAGGATGTTTTTTCCCTCCTTCCTTCTCACACAAAACATCCTGTTCACACAAGCAGTGTTCTCAAAAAAATCTCTGTCCAAATGAAAATGCAAAAACACAACTAAGACACTGTTAAGAGCATGTCAAACCAACAGGCAGCGACGTAACTACAACCCTAAAGCCACACAAACAAGGGGAAGACGCTGTCCAATCAGATGCCTAAAAAAGCTTTTACTGGAAGACTACCTGGAGCGGTGGGGAGAGAGCAACTTTGTGTGTGGACATGCAGAAAGTCATCCACGTGGCACGTTGGTGCAGTGGTCAGCATTGTTGCCTCACAGCAAGAGAACTCCAGCTTCAAACCCAGGGTGGGGGTGCCCTTCTGTGTGCATGTTCTCCTCGTGTCAGCATGGGTTTTCTCCAGGTACTCCAGCTTCCTCCCACAGTCCAAAGACATGCAGGTTAATTGGTGACTCTAAATTGTCTGTAGGTGTGTGAGTGTGAATGGTTGTCTGTTTCTATGTGTCAGCCCTGTGATAGTCTGTCCAGGGTGTACCCTGCCTTTCGCCCAATGTCAGCTGGGATAGGCTCCAGCCCATGTAAAAAGCAAATGCAAAAAGCCCCATTAGTGGCAAGGCTGAAACTGGCACTGTCTTTGGTCACGTGCACCATTGCACAAAATCTTGCTTCATTTATGACACCTAGTAGATCGTGCACACTCTGACGTCTCAAGCCAAAAATTCAGTTTTCCTTGTCTACATGTTGTCAAAGCTTATGGAGTTTCTGAAAATCTTTACCCAGGAACGCCCAAAAGAGACGTAAAACACTTTTTGCGTGTGGATGAAAGGCCAAAATGCACAGAAAAGGCTACATTTTCAAATGTGTATGTATGTGTGTTTCAAATGCCGGTGCATGTGTGGACTAGGTCTGATGGATACTGTTTTTGATTCAAATGTTCAATGAGTGTTCTGTTCTAATGTGATACTCACCTCTGACTAACTTCTACCTAGTAACAGTGGCCAAACTCATTGTTATAATTAGGAGAGACCTGCGCTTCCCTTTGAGCAAAACTGAATCTATGTTTTTCAAAAGATTTTGTTTAAGAGAAGGGATGACATTCAGCAAAGAGCTGCAGGCTGGAATCAAACCCGCAGCCTCTGTGGCAAAGAGAGTGCCTTTGTATATGAGGCACCTGCTCTATCCACTGAGCTCCTGGGTGCTCCATTGAAGCTATGTTTTTAAGACAATCTTGAAATGGGAATACAGAATTGGGAAAAACACTTTAGGAACCAGCGGCTCTCTCCACTTCACAACTCTACTGACAGCGGCCTGACAACACAGCAAACAAGCCCACAGCTGTCATCAGATTTCAGTTCATATGTTGCTTAATCCTGAATGGTGCAAACTCTCAAGGTACCATGCTGTCAAGCTATGTGTAAATTATCATTTTGATATTCACTCTGTGTCCGATAATCAAACACTGACAGTATATCAATATGGCCGAGTGAAAGCGGTGATAATCCCAGTGTGCATGCCACTAGCTTTGTCCACTAGCTCTCTCCTGGACATTTGACCTGACCTATTGAGCAAAGAGAGGAGACAGTGGGGGTTATTATTATATGAGACCTGCTCAGCTCCAGAGATGTCCGGTATTATCAGCTCTGCTCTCCTCCTGTGGGCCTTGAGGGGGAAGCTCTTTGGGAAAGTGCAATACACTGACTGGACTGGGGAGATAAGCCCCATCCTGTGTGTGTGTGTGTGTGTGTGTGTGTGTGAGAGCGCATGAATGCGTGTCTGGTTCGGTTTTGTGTGGGCGTTCATGAGTGCTGCCTGCAGTCTATCATGGAGGACCATTGGCAGTGTTAATGAACTCTTGCTGGGTGAGTGTGTGTGTGTCCACGCTGTGTTTGTGTGTACTTTTCTCCCAGCGAAATGAAGGGTTTGAGGTGAGAAGAGTATTGATCTGAGAGCCTCATCAACTTGGTGTGAGGGGATGTCAACCACTTGGCCAGATTCAGAGCAATTCCCCTTCTGTTACATAACAGGCGGCAAAATCGACCCTCAGATATCCATGAGCGTGCACACACACAAACACACACACACAGGCATACAGTTGTGCACACAAGCAGTTCTTTCACTTTCCACTCCGTACATGAGTCAGACACAGAGCATCGATTCAATTTTTAAGAGGCTGCAGTCATAACACAGGTGTTTTCAGCAGGCCTGGTTGACGTGTAAACATGTCCCCTTTGCTTAGAGGTTAGTGAGTAAAGAGGGTGTAACAGTCAGCCTGTTAACACAAATACCAAGAAGTGTCACATTAACACTCATCACCTCAGCCAATCCTGTAGCATCGAGTGAAATGACAGGTCTCTGACAGCAATGCTAATTACTGATAGCTAAATAGCAAGGTTGCAAAAGAGAAGGGGCTGAGCTGACGACTGCATTTACATACATTTGCATGCTGATTAGAGGAGCTGTCATATTAGCAAATGGCAGAGATCAGAATGATTAAAAGGCAAGAAGAGCGAGTATGCGAACAACACGCAGAGAGGCACAAAACATAAGATGAGTGACGACCCTACATGTGGCGGCAGCAGTTACAGCATGTTGCCCTGGCGACTACTCCAGACTTATGGGTTATTGTAATGGGGACTGAGAGATAAGGAGCAGTGTTAGTTTTGTTGCTTCAGCAAACACACAGCAGCTCCTTCGAGGAGAAAAACAGAGGATTATGGCACTTCAGTGGCACCCTGATCTGAAATTAGACGGCAGCTGGCAGGTGTGGACAGATTCACACACACGTACACACTCGTATAGAGCCGTGTGCATTCACAAGGGTGGGCTGGGGTGGATGTCCTTTAGTAGTTGTGTTCAACATCAACTCAGCAAAGCGTGCACGGTGTCAGCATCTTGACGTACTTTGAATGTGTTTTTTATTCATGTGGAGTTGTCAGATGGTTGTCAGATGCTTGGGGGATGATTACTGTCATTTCAGTCAAACACAGCTGTCTCCCTCAGTTATTTAACACTCTCAGTGTTCATCCTCTGAAGATCTTGATCATTGTATGGCCTGTCATGTTGAAGTGTTGAACTGTGAATACGTGCGTGCGTACGCATACCTGAGTCCTCGGAGTCCTTGCTGTCGGGGGAGTCCTCCATGTCATCGTCCGACATCTCCATCTCCTCCTCTCGCCTGATGCCCATCAGCTGCTCGTTGTGCATGTTTCTTATCTCCTGCAAGACACAAGAGCCAAAAGAGGGGTGGATCAGAATTTCAAAGACCCACAGGTGATGAGCGTATTAGCAGGTGCTAGGAGGAACAGGATGCACCTTGTTGATTTCAGTAATGTTAAGCATTAGCTGTAAGGAATACTTTTAACAGACCAGAACAAAGGAGATGAATAGAGATGAAAAGGATGGTCTCAGAGCTGGGGATAAACTCCTCCTCTGGCACAGCGACAGGGCAGATGGTAGCACAAATATAGCCAGACCCCACAGTTTTGTACTTTTCTGTTCTTGTTACTTGGATAAAACACTCACATTCACGCAGCTAAAATACAAAACAAGTATGTAACACTTATAACCACAGCTCCTGTCAAACATGTCAAAGCACTAACCACATCAGAAGACACTGATTTAACACGACAAGGCACAAAATGTCTTCATGTGTTCTGTTTTGTTTTCACACACATCTGGAAACTCGATGTAGTAACTGTAAAAAACACCAATCTTCCCTGTTTCACATGCAGAAGCACTAATGACTACATCTGTCTCGGGACCAGTAACCAGAAGCAGGTTTCAAAATGGTTTAAAGATTAAGGACAAACCACTGAATTGGACTGGCTGTAAATTAGCCCAAACCCTGCGTGTCTGTGTCAAGAGAGAAACAAAACAAACAAACAAACTAATCCTTATGATGCATTAAACACAACAGAGAGTCCATGCTCACACCAGACCGTGAACATGCCGCTGATGAGGATCTGTGGGTTTTAAAATACCATTCAGCTTTCATTCCCTGCTGTGAGCTGATGTATGAGCAAAGGCGCCGTGCCTCCATTAAAAGAAGAGGTCTGATGATAATGGAGCAGGAGAACAGAGAGCACGGCTAACTATGATATTAAGAGACATAGACTGACGTCCCTTTTCCACTTCACATGCTTGAAGGTCATGGAAAAATGTTCACGCAACACAAGTGGATCACACTGAGGTCAGACATGGCGTAGACATGGGTGGCTCAAAATACTTTTAAATGTTCTCTAGTATTTAAGACCTCATGCTCTGACAGGCAGATGCCTAAAATTTTACTTTCCTTTATCTTGTAACAATATCTCTGAAAGAAAAATTAGTCACTATTAGCATTGTCAAAAATATCGATTTATAGATATATCATAAGAAATATGGATTCTGAATATCTGAAATGGTTTCAATACTGATTTTTCGCATTGTCGTTACCATAATGAAGTTTATTTACATAGCACATTTCAAAGCCAGTGAAATACAATAAAATAAAGATAATAAATGAGAAAGTAAATTCAAAGAAATAGCAATAAAATAGACCGCTCAGATAAAATCAGGATATACTTTCCGCTAGAAGTTCGTTTTTAGTAGAAACTTAAACGAAGACAGTGATTCAGAAAAGCTTTATATCCCCAGGCAGGTCGTTCCAGAGCCTCGGGGCCCTGATTTCTAAAGCTCTGTCCCGTTTAAGTCTTCAGCCTGGACTCTGGAACAGACAAAAGACCTCTGCCCGAGGATCTCAAAGTACGTAAAGGTTTATAAGGGATTAAAAGGTCTGAAATGTAATCTGGAGCCGGGCCATGAGGAGCCTTAAAGTGATCAATAAGACCTTAAAATCAATCCTGAAGCAGACAGGGGCCAATGTAAAGAGGCTCACACAGGTGTGATGTGATCGTACTTCTTGGTTCTGGTTAAAAGCAAAGCAGATGAGTTTTGTACAACCTGTAGTCGTACTATCAGCACTACTTTGTTGCTCTCTCTTCTCTCTATCAGTGAGTTGACATGCGTAGTGCCCCTATAGCCCCGCCTCCTGTCACTTGCACTTTATTGCCTTTCGAATGTGTGATACATCAGAGGCTTTTGAACGTGTGCACTACAGCAGGAAAAACATTGTTTTCATTGATCTAAAAAAGTTTTAGTTTACTACAGTCCAGTAGTAAGTACAGTTGTTTTTTTTATGTTATAGCCTTGCTATTTATCTTTCATTTAAAAAAATGTGACGCTCTCAATGTCAATTTTTCACTGTGGTGTATCAAATATAAAAATAGCATCAAAATATTGATTAGTTTTAAAGTAAATTTTGGGGCTTTTTGCTTGTATTTGATAAGATAGCTATTGCATGGAGAGAGGAGAGAAAGAGGGGGAGTGACATGCAGCAGAGGGCCGTGGGTTGGATTGAGCCTGCGTCTACTGCGGCAAGGACACGGCCTTTGTGCATGGGGCGCCTGCTCTACCAGGTGAGCTAGTGGGTGCCCCCAAATAGTGATATTTCTGAGGGTACTGTATCAAAGGTAAAACTTCCGGTATCATGACAACATGAGTCACTATATTATTTTCTGAGAAGGTGATTTGTATCAATGCTTAATTGTCGCCTGGTCCTGGCTGAGAAAGACTTTCAATAAGAGCTTTCCTGACTAATGTATGCTATGGCTGTGTATTGGTAAGAACCAGGGGATTCGATATACTGTTCAATATAATGTGATACATTGTGAGACTGTAGACTAGATGATATTGTTGCGACTTATTAAAAAACCTTACTTAAGGAGCCAGCTGTGTGCCCTTTATGACTGCCTGTGTTCTTTGTTTTGACACCAGCAATATGTTGTTACGTTGGAGTATAAGAGGCAAATGGCTGAAGACAGAGTACAACACTGCTATCGAGCCACCAGGGGTTTAAACACAACAAAACGTAAACCACTGTCAGAAATATTCACATGTAAATTATTAAGTAAAAATCAATAGTGTTTTTGACAATCAATACAGTATCACAAAATATAATGTCGTATTGTCTTACACCACTAATGTATACAACACGTCACCTATTATAGCAAGATCAGACAGTTAGGGAGTAGCCAAGAATTATTTGGGTTGATAATAATGTTATTATGACATTGATTACACAATAATCCACAGTGTTGAACCTTCATCACAGCTCAGCAAAGGCTTTCCAGTAAGATCCAGTCCAATAAAGACAAGTCTGCTACAGGCAGGGAATCAATCAGTATCACCTTAATAAGACTTCTGTCTCTCCTGCAACTTCAAAGTTCATGGAATGAAGTTCCATCAGAAATACTACTTCACTCACCTTCAGTAACCTTACAGCTTTGATAAAGCTGACTACCAGTGAAACACACATGTACATAATGTACCAACGACACCAGTGGTAAAGACATGAGTGCTCTATCAATGAAAAATCCCCCACAGGCTGAAAAATACTCCTAAAAAGCCAAGACGCTGCCCGCGAGTAAATAAACTTACAAGCATCTGTCAGCTGACGTTGTCAGCCTGAGCCCATGGCAGAGGTCAAACAGGTACTCTACACACACAAACACACGCAGATACACAACCATCTGGTGTGTACGGAGAACACCGTGCACACAAACATTTACCGCATACACAAAGGCACTCACACACCACACATAAACACTGTTGGAGGGAGGCAGCTGTTGTCTGACTCTGCCTGGGAGCCGCAGCTACTCCACGCCGCCACTCGCTCCTCCATATTTCACCTCTGGGCCACAGAATCATACTGAATATACAATATGACTGAGAGTGAAACTGGCTGCCTATTTGATGATAAAACTGCCTCTGAGCAACCGCACTTACTTACCTATGCTCTTTACACCGGCCAGTGGCTGCCAGTCTGCAGCCTCTGAGGCAGGTCTCTATAATCTATGTGAAAATAAACTCGCATTAAGCCGTATTTCTGATTCGGAATTAAATCACTCCGTGTAATGTGAAAGAATGACCACTTGTGCTGACAGTTACAGAGAATTAGCACCCACCTCCGCAGCTATGTGCAGCTTTTCCAACAATTTTAGCCCATTATTTTGGGTCTCTGACCTTCACACAGAATGTATGGTCGGGTCTCACAGCTCTTATTACTCCCACATATAAAACCTAAGGCAGTCGATTCCAGCTCACACAAGCTGAGAGTGTGCCGCCGGCCCAGCGATAAATGACAGAGGGCAAGTAAACATGTCACTGGTGAAGAAATCTGAGCACCAAGAGTATTTTTCTCAGTGGTTGGTGGTGACCAAACCAAAGCAAAAAGATGAGTAAATATTAAACTTGTTCTTTATTAAGTGACCAGAAACACAGCTCAGATGGGACATTGTCAGTGGCTGTTGGATGTGTGTGTAGGCAACGGTTTACTGACGGTCATTTTCTACGGGTTCTCTGACTTCCTGGTAGGGCTGGGCGATATAGAGAAAATCAAATATTTTGATTTCAATTTTGCGATAATATTGCAGGGTTGACTACTGTCGCTCTCACAAAATATTTACACAATCAGATTTTTGATAAATAATCATCAGTAAAGTGGATATAATGACTAAGTGGGTCAAGGCAAATAATAGAACAGCTATAAAAATCGTGGACAAAAGCTGTAAATACAACACTAGCATATCAACACCTTAAAAAGTTGATATGGCAGAGTTGTTAGTAAACAGTTGCTTATTTACACATTAAGGAGATATCAAATAACATTGTAATTTATTTGTTTCTGGCCATCTGATAAATTTAAGTCCAATATTCACTCTCTTTTAGCCGTTTTCCCTTTTGACTTCTGTTCGAAATATCTGTCTCTTTGGTTGCTACATGCTCCACTATGTTCACTAGCTGGTCACTTTGAATCCTTTAGGGTAGTGGTTCCCTACTGGAAGGTTGCGGGTCCTTTCTAAATGGACCGCAAGTGAGTGACGAACGTGTCAAGTCTGTAAAAAACACACTTTATTTTGAAGTACAGTGAATTTCCAGCACAGGGCTTTCATTTTCAAGTGCTGTTTTCTTCCACAGAGTGAGGAATAACAGACAGCTACTTGACAGAAACGGCAAACTGGCTCGACGACATGTTCAAATGCAAGTATGACACTAAATGTATTAAACTGTGTGGACCTTGAACTAATGACTAAGGAAGAATCTGGATGCTGTGGCTGGACCAGTTGGGAGCCACTGCTTTATGGAGGATATAAAAGGTCCAGAGTGCAGGATTTAATGCATCTAGTGGTGAGGCTGGTTTGCCTGTGCTGGGCTACTGTAGAGACAACATGGCGGACTCTGTGGAAGAGGACTCACTCTGTATATAGATATAAAAGGCTCATTCTGAGGCAGCGGAAACACAATGATTCTTAGTTTCAGGTGATTACATTCCATTTCTGATATATCCTCCTAAATCCCACACATCTATGTTTTTTATTGCAGTTCAGTGTGACCTCACCTGTCTGACACAGGCTATTAAATGGTCTGATTCTGAGCTAATTCCCTACTGTGTATAAACTTACTGTGACCCTAACAGACAGCTGCAGAGACACAGATTCGATTTGGGCCAATGCGAAACCAAGTCTTCCAAATGACTTCATCTGTCTGTTCGCCTCTCACTCTGACACACACAAACACACAATAAAACACAGTGTATGCGGTGTCACACTGAAAGGCGATAAACTTTGTTCTCACAGCTATAATAAAGTGTAAAGTAGCTGGAAGAGAAAACCCACAAAGAATATTTGAACCAAGATGTCATTTCAATGATTTTTTTCATAACAGTGTTTTCTGAATGGAGGACAAATTCAGCAGCGGAGTGTCCGCCCACAGTGGTCTCTTTCACTTGCATCTATGCATCACACTGTACTCTCTGGTGTACGCAGTGTGTATACAGCAACTCTTTAGATGGAAGGGAGAAGAAAGAACGGACAGATCCCTGGAGGCCTTGATGAAAACACTCTGGTATTCACATAATAGATGTTAATACTTCCTACAAGAGTGCATATAGTTTCCTCCATGCCATATGCACTCCTATATATAGGAGATATATGATATATAGAGGAGTGAATCTCCAATGAGTGGATCCCCGAGAGACCCTCAAGGTCTGAGTGAGGGGCAGGGAGAACAATACAAAAGCGGCCCTTACTGACGTCACACAATCAGACATGTACTCAAGCGTCTGCATAAAAACATGCATCATCCAGCTTCCTACTTACTCATCAAGTGTGTGTTAAGAGACCTCCACCAAAGCTATTATAAGCATACGTTCTAACAAACAGTCGCTGTCACGGATGGGTGAAGTTTTAGATTATCAGTGATATGACTCTGCAGCAACATTACAACAACAATTTTGCTTTGTAACACCTACCTTTAAAGAGAAGTTTTTGTACAAGTTGATTGCTGCTTCTGCTTCATCTTAAACCTGCTGTTTTATATACTGAGGTTCAAAGAGACTTACCAATCATTTATGAGCTTATATTGTCCATTAGACCCAGGACTGCACTCCACACTCCAGACCCTCCATTACATATAACGCGTTATCATGCTACAGTAATAACTGTAATGCTCGATTTGGCAGAGGGGGAAACATAGCAGGTAGTAGATGATATAAATGCTGTTAGGTTTGAAGAATGCTTTTATGTCTTAAGATGTTCCTCCTTAAAGCTGGGGTAGACAGTTTCTTTTTTGCATCATTGGGCAAAAATCTTATAATTAATGTTAAGCATATTGTAATTCAAGTGGTCTGAGAGAAAACTAGACTTCTGCACCTTCTCTTGGCTCCATTTTTAGAAAGTCTGACGGGAGACACAGGTCATTTCAGAGAGTGGCCATCTCTGCTAGCTGTTCTACAACTGCAGATGGGTGTGCGCATGTGTGTTCAGATGGTGACAGCCTGATTCAATGGCGGAGAAAGTTGCTATTCCAGCACTGGCAACAACTGGCTGCACTGCAAAGCAAAAATGACGGTGGACTTCCTAAAAAGAGAGTCTGATAGACGCAGAATCTGGTGACGCATTTCAGAGATGGAGAGAAAATGCTGCTATTAGTTTAGCATCTGCTAATCGGGCTGCTGCTAATTCAAGTTAATGTTTATGTAGCTAACGTTAGCTAGAGCCTCAAATCAAAGTGCGTCATCTTAATGGGCTTTATAGGCTTACAAGTGCAAAGAAGACAGGACGATAATTCTCATGGAATTGCCACTATATAACAATCACAGTTGAAATGAATGACTAGTACTTGTACATGTACATGTTACTGAATTAAGTGTGTGCATATTTTGCTACTCTAGTAGGAGGGGCTTAAGACTAAAAAGGGAGAGCTGCAGACGGGGGGCTGTATTTTCAAATTCTGGTTTCATTTTTGCCCTTCCCAGAAAACTGTCTACCCCAGCTTTAATGATCCACTGATAAAAATATCTTAACAATTTGTTGGTGCAGGGGGAGAAGGCTTGTACAGAGTTACCTGTGTCCTGGACACCCTTAGAAATGGAAAACTCACCCAGCAGCTTGTATCCAATTCTTGGGGCAGGGCAGTGATGGAGGAAGGGGAGGATGTAGGGGCAGAGGTTTGGACCTGGGTGTCTGTATCGTACACTGGCTGCAGTGAGCAGGTACCTGTTCAGTATCCAGGCTTCGTTCAAAGTACTTACTGTAACAAGGAGTCTGCTCTTTTGACTTCTGATTTCACCTATTTTGTCTTCTCTGGGTTGAGTATAATTATGTAGCATAAGCATCTAACTATCAAATAATAAAAATAAGGACTTTATAATGAGCAAAGAGGGAGACAGGCGTTGAACAAAATGGGATCAAGTCTAATTTTTCCAAAATGAGGTGAACAACAGAATCAAATCCAAGTGTACTAACCTCTGCTTGTTTGCGCCACATGTCCAGGTTCTTGCGCTGAGCTTTGGAGAAATGGTCCCATGCCTTTTGTTTGGAAGCAGCTTGGAATACAGACACAATCTGTTCAACTGTGGCGGGATGCAGGGAAGGACCAGAGATCATCCAGAGACAGAGAGAGAGAGAGAGAAAGACAGAGGGCAGGTGGGAAGGAGCAGAGGAGTGAGAAAGTGGAGTCAACTAAGGATGTAAAGAACTGTGTATGTGTGTGTGTGTGTGTGTATGTGTGTGTTTGTTTACATGTGCGTGTGCAAGCGTGTGATCTACTTACCAGCTGATGCCAGTGCATCATCTCATGGATGGCTGGTCAGTTAGCTCTTACACGCTTAACTTCAACAACATAAATAAATCATACATTTTCCCAGCATACTTAAATTATATATATGTTCCTTCACATGAAATGAAGCCCCTGAACACTGCAGCTCTGCTAATACTGACTCAATATTTATGAGCCAATGGACTGGCGCTACAGAAGGGGTGGTCACTTTGGTCCAGATAGTGTTGTAGTGCTGGAGATTGGACCAGTCTCAAGACCACTTTTTGAAGGTTGTGGTCTAGTCTCTGACGTGACCCCATTTTTACTCTTAGACAAAGAGTACTCTAGATTTTATTTCAAGACTGGTCAAAACCACAACTGCAGGGATATCATTACATTTGTCCAAAAAAAACAAGGAATGTTGAATTTAGATGGTGAAGTTGATTTCAGCTTTTCACTGTTTGTATTTGTTGCTAAAAGAAAACAAAAATTCCCAAACATAAAAGTTACCTTTGCGATTCATTTTAGCCCCGTTTCCACCAAACACTTTCGGTATGGTACCTTTGAAACCAAAAGTAACCCTTCAGACATGGTACCTAGACCCTGGTGTTTCCACTGTAAACCGTACGCTTAAATGTGTGCGGGGTTGTTGTCACTCACTGCTCCGTCCAGCACTCACTGTATTTCCTCATCCCCGGTGACACATATCAAAGTCTGCACCTCATTTATCATCCAAAGAACGAGGCTGCACGTCAACATTTTCAGAACAAAATAAAACAGGCTGCAGTGAGAGTCTCTCTCCATGGGATATTTAATAATAGTGGGTTTGTGCATTCAGTCCTTCTCAGGCAAGCTCTGGGGTTTAGTGTTGCAGGAGCCCACAGGAACGACGCTCTGCAATGCTTTTTTCTCTCTCCAAGAGGCAGCAAAACATCCTGTCATTTTATAGTTACAGTTTACTAATAAAACTCTCCACAGTATGAACAGTGGTTACATGAGCCTCAAAACCAGCCACAACTCAGCCCTGAACAGAGTGACTGTCCGCCACTGACCAATCAACAGACTGCAGTGTTCACAGCTCCACCTTTTAGTACCAGATCTGTGTGCTAGGTACCCCAACAGAGGGGGGACCAAAAATGGGGACAGTACAGAACGGTTCCATTGGTACCATCCACAACTTTTCACAGTGGAAACGGAAAAAAAGTGTACCAAACTGAACTGTAGCATACTGCTCAGTAGAAATGGGGCTTTTGATTACTTAGGACTCATTTGTTTTCTGTGGGCGTTCTTATTTCAGATCAATTTCAGAAGTGCTGAATGTTTGCATGTTCCACATTTTATCACAAGTCATGCAGTGTGAGACCTGCACTGGTCAGGTCTTGGTCTGAACTTGGTCTCAACCCCTCAAAGTTCTGGTCTTATCTCGGCCTTGATTCATGGTCATGTCTTGGTCTCCATGTAGGTGGTCTTCACTACAACACTGGGTCCAGGCTGAAATATCTACACTAGATAGCCATGACATTTTATCCTCTAAAGCCACCATGAAGTTGACAGTTGTAGTTTTAAGTAAAATGTCTTGAAAAATAACCTACAAAATAACTGTAATTGCTTTGGTGATCTGCCGACTAATTTGTCAAATACTTTGTTGTAAGACCAAATATCTGCAAAACCAAGGACACTGCCATCACCCTCAGCTGTGATTTGTGTAGCATATATTAGCGTGCTAACACACTAAACTAAGAAAGTGAGGGTGGCAGATGTTATACCTGCTAAACACTGGTGTGTTGACAAAGTCCTGCTGCTCCTAAAGGCAGGCTAACAGAGCTGTTAGCAAGGCTGCAGACTCTTTGTCTTGCTTAACATTTATTTAACAAAGGGAATTTTGCTATGCAACTGGCAGCTGCCAAAAATAACCTACTTTAAGCGTGCCACTGTTGACCACTGTGCAGCTCCTCTACAGCAGAGGGCTGTTAAGAATCTTGCCCAAGGACACCTTGTTAAAGTAGCAGAGTGTTCCAGATTTACTTTCCCTATGCAGATTTCTCTCTTCTTTTGAAAGGAAGGCTTCAAGCCTCGGTAGTTAACCCTTCATTATGGCTGTAACTGCAAGAGAACAGAGTACAAACAACAGCAGATTGAGCTGAGCTGAGCGAGCTTCTGTGGGTCAGGGAGTCTTATTAGGATCAGACCTTTAACTCTGAGGTTTCCACTGTTCTTACATGTCATGTGTGTGATGACAGCTGCCCCCGGGTCTGTATAGCATGTGTCAGATTTTATCATAACTGAAGTGTACTGATATTGTCATTCCTCTCTCAGCTATCTATCTGTTGTCATGTGGGTGGTCATGGAGGAGTGTATGGGTGGTCCGAGTATCCCAGAGGTCCTAATGTACACAGGGGGGTGAGTCAATATGACCGCCAGTTAAGTGTGCATGTTTGTGTGCTGGCAGAGTGGTGAGAGAGAGAGAACAGTACAGGGATCAATAGCATCTTCCCAGAACCCTGTAATTTGATGGAGCAGATCGATGGTGAAGGCAGAGACGAGAGGAAAGGGTACAGACAGACTTTCAGGCCTGTGAGCTTATATGCAACAAAGTGGTTCAAATAGAAACTCTTTCCACTGAGGTCTGCGGATTATCTTTAGAAAAAAGGGGGCATTGTTTCTGGAAAGGCAAGATGCTTTTGAGTCTTTCAAATTTATTTATTTTTTTTCAACGCTTTGAGCACCACAAATGAAATTCTCTGCACCTCCACTGTATTAGCGCCGCAGCAGAAGATTGAGAAGTCAATATCTCAAAACCAGACACATAAAGCAAGAGCTATCTACATGGCGAGACACCATCGGGATTAAGTGACAATATGTTTTTTTTTATTTTTTTGACTTTTGGTGAGCTGACCTGTAAGGTGACACAATCAGAGACAGACCTGTGTGGATGTCAACTAAAAGAGTAGACTGGCTGAATTTATCGGTATGGACGGAGAGCTGTTCCCAAGTGAAACTTGTAAAACCTCCTCACAGGAGGCCGGTCTCTGTGATATCATTAATATGACCAGCATCACACCAGGAGGAAGGCAAGGTCATGAATAGGAATGTGTTTGTATGGGCTGAAATGATGGAGGATGGCTAATACAAGGACAACCTCTCTCTCTCTGTGCTTTATACAAACACACACACACCTCTGTGTCTCCTACGTGTATTATTTATCCTATGAACGAAATGAAAACTGGGGACTTCACTTTGTTTTGAAGGATGTTTACGTTCTATTTAACATGCATGTGGTGGGATACGCGGAGACAAAGTGCCGCGGGCGGTGATGTAAACCAGCAGCTGCACAGCCAATGCTGTCAAAGGTGGGTGAGAGCAGCAGTCTGCTTCGCCTTCGGCCTTTCATCAGCTGAAATGAGCTAAGCATGCATTTGCTGTGTATGTTTGGCCTCCACTGTATTCATGCAATGAATGTGTTGGGCTACTTACTGCCTCCACCTGAAGGAAACATGGATTATATTCCACTGCAGTCACAGGTACCATTATCACTTTACCCTTCAATGTTTAAGATATTTGTATCTCGGAGGGAATAGAAAACGAGCAGGACACTGAATGCCGAGTGGTTTGGGGTGATAAAACAGAACTGTTAGAAAAGAAATAAGACTTACCTTTGAGCCATCATCCCAAAAACAAACTAGCGTGAAACAAGACGGCTTCTATGAGGCTATTCATCTCAATAAGCTTTATATCCACGATGTTTATTCCTTAGCAGTTTACAATACTGTGCACACATGCACACACAACAATATTATACTTACTTATTTCGCAGCAATTTGTACTTCAGGCACAAAAAGTCTTACAGTATGTTTATGTTTGTGTCTGGTCCTATGACAGGGAAACTTACACTGAACCAGAAACGTGGCCATCGGTGGGACTCATTCTGATTCTCCCCCTGTACCTCTACTGCACAACAAGTACGCTAAATGTATTTTTGTTAGTCTACTGTCGCTCTGGCCGTCGTTGATACTATATTATACATCTAAGAGTCTGTGTGTGTGTGTAACTGAGAACAGAGCACTCACATTGACCAAGTATGCCGGACAGAGCGGTCTTGAACTTTTCTTTGGCCTCCTCCATCTCCTTCTCGTGCTGACTCTTCTCGCCTGTCAGCCGGCGGATGTGGCCGTTGGACGACTGGATCATGGAGTAGAAGTTGTTGGCGTTCCTGCGGTTGACTTCGCCTCGTTCCAACCAGGTCAGGAGCACACGCACCGCTTCTGGAAACTTGGCGTCGTCTGGCCAAGAGGTGAGGAGAAAGAGAAAGGAAGAGTCAGTCTATACAGGTCAGCAAAAATTTTAAGATTCCTGTTCAATCCGAGGTCTCTGAAGGTGGTGAAAGCAACAGCTGGCAGGCTGAAAAGGATTTGTTAAAGTGAGCATTACACTCATGTCCCATGTGAGGCTGTAAATTCACATACACACACATTGTCCTCCACTCCGTGTGACATATACAGACAAGACTAGCTGAAAAAATCGACTTGTAGAATGCCAGGCGCAAGCTTTGATGCTCACAGTGCTGCCGTGTGAAAATGGCTGAAGCCAAGTTTAAGTGCATGCATGTTTACATATTACATTGTTGTTGCGTGATGTGTGTGTAAGCGAGTGTGTGATCAAGTGAGAGGGAGAGACAGAGAGAGATACGGTGGCTGTGCTCAGAGCAGACAAGTGTTGGTAAGGCAAATTTATTTACATAGCACATTTCATACCCGAAGGCAACCCGAAGTGCTTTACAGATTACACAGGTAAATGCACAATAAACAAATAATAAAAACAATTCAGACAAACAATCAAAAGCACACAGAATATAATAATAACACAAACAAACAAATCTGATCGAAAGGAAAATTAATTAAAAAGCAATGGTGAACAGGTAAGTCTTTAGCTTGGATTCGAAAGTGGTTCTGTGCTCTCTACATCTGAAGAGCACAGACGCTAAATGCAATGAGTTTTAACTCTAGGAACAACCAGTAATACAGAACAAGCCGATCTGAGAGGGCTGCGAGGTTTGTACAGGGTTAGGAGATCTGAAAAGTATCAAAGACTTAAGCCGTTCAGTGATTTATGGACAAGAAATAGAATCTTGAAGTTGACTCTGTGAGAAACTGGTAGCCAATGTAGTGATCTGAGTACTGGAGTTAAATGCTGAGCCCTTTTGGTCCTTGTTACAACCCTGGCAGCAGCGTCCTGGATCAGCTGAAGCTGTCTGATTACTGTCTCAGACCTGCCAACAGTCTGTAAAGTTGTCAAGTGGTTGTACATGAAGAGTGGAGGTTTCAGTTCGTCCATGAATAAATGCTGCAGCTCATCAAGACCAAGTAAAGTTCCTGTGTCTTGCCTCCCAAATTCTGGGTAAAGCTACGTTTACAAGGAGGCTTTGAGTTATCTCAATATTTCAAAAGCGTCAGAATGATAGTCGATTAGTTTCAGTAAATCAGTAAGATTCATATATTTTTTTCATACATTAATGTTCACACCAGGCCTGTTATTCTGTGGTGCTTTGTTGTTGTTTTTCATATTTAAGGATTATTTCACATGTTTACAAGACTTAAAGTTACAGGTTATAATATTCTACTGCGATTAAAGGTTTTCATAATATGTTATTCATATCAATTAATAAATTCATGTCACTTCACCATAGTGCATAAGACCTGACCTGTACAAAGAGCATTTTATATGTAGACTGTGTCCAACGTTGCTCTGGTCATACTACAGAATGATTCATTACTTGTGTAAAGTGAATAATAGAGGTCAACTGATAATGTTTTTTTAATGGCCAACATAATAACGAGAGTTTTGAGCAGGAAAAAGCTGGTAGCAGACTGATCGGCCGATAACACCAAGGCAAAATTGGTGCGTAAAGCTGAAAATGTTCTTTTCCTTGTACTGCGAAGGTCTACAAATAGCCTAAATGTGGCCTGCTCATAAATGCTGGGACACAGAACATAATCGTTTTCATTCCCAGACTGCACTTGTGTAAGAACAGCATTAAAATTGTAAAAATCAAGCAGCTTCAAGAGGCAACTATTGTGTGGAGAAACTGACTTAAAACTCAAAACACTCAACAGGCTTGCGGTAAAATCAGCTGTTCCCCGCTACAAAGTCACATTCGATATTGCCACAAAAATGCAATTGTTGTCTGATAAAATTATATCTGATGGACGGTGAAAAATGTGATTGAGTTTGTTGTGCAGTTATGGCTGGAGCACACTGAATGCCGGCCCCTCCCGGTCTTGAAGTAATAATGAGTTAATAGTGATTTAGATTATCAGAAATGAATCTCACACGCCTCTAATAAAGAAGTAAAGCTGTTCTACTTTAGTTAACGTTCATTTAAATCATACAAATTATCTAAAGCACACATTACCTTGTGCAAAAACCTTACAGCCGTACCCACATGACAAGTGGAGGTTAAAGCTATTGGCCATTATTGGAGCCCTGTTCCGCCATTAATGATAGTATAAGTCCTATCAGCAGCCAAACCGATGAATCGATCGACCTCTAGGATTAAACAGAAGATAGAAGATTAGAAAATTTAAAAAAATTGCAATATTGGTCTAAAATAATTGCAATTAGATTTTTTTCCCCGAGTTGTTCAGCCCTAGTAGTGAGTACTTTTTATTTTGTTGAGTGAGAAGTAGACAAAGTCAAAGTCAGGGTTGACGTGAGCAAGGTGGAACTGAAAATAAAAACTACAAAATAAAAACAGTAAACTGAAGAGAACATCAACAGCCGAACAGAAAGACATCTGTGCTATTGGATGAAAGGGAAAAAAGAGAACTGTACAAATGACAGACTGTCACATGCTTTGTAACAAAGCACAACTTCACACACCTCAACGACACCTGAGGGAAGTAGAAAGAGGTGGTCTGGGTAAAAAAAAAAAAAAAAGTTCTGCTTTTTATCATCAAAAGGGAGAATTGGCTGTGGAGCACAGGAATGTAACTGGCACTGGAAAAGGCTAAACCCCATTTTTTCCCCTCTGGGTGGAAGATTCAGGAAAGGGTGAACCTAAATCTGCAGCAAATAGGCGCAATGTGTGCTTTCACAACAGCAGCCCAAAGTGTTCAGAAACAAATCCTTGGCTAAAACAGCAGCGTGTTAAGAGTTCTTTACACCAGGGCCAGGGGAGGGAGAGCTGAAAAAGACACACGCAGATGGTGGAGAGGCAGAAAGTCACAGCCATTTTGTCATCGCACAACTGTGACTGAGACCTGGAAGTGCCATTGCTCATTAGTAAAACAAGTTTATTCAGCCAGACGGAAACTCAACGGAAAGCTGAGAAGAGGGGGGATATGAGAGTGGGGAGGGGGAAGAGAGACTGGAGAGGATGAGCAGAGGAGAACAGAGAGTGCGAAGAGGAGAGGAGAAAGGACAAGATAAGAGGAGCATGTGCTGAGGGAAGAGTAAACTGATATACCGTGTTTAACAGCCTCTGTGTAACGTCTTTTGAAAACAAATTCCCTGAATTTGTTAGTACATGAGAAAACTGCTTCGTCAGTTTTACCAGCTGCAGTTTAGGACTCTTCCTGTAAAGCCTTGGCTTACATCGGGCACAAGCACACAAATACAGACACCGCACTTTTACTGTGCTCCATGGCATGAATAATGATCCATTTTAACGTTTGTTTGCTCATTAACAATAAGACATTTCATATTTGTTCGTGCCCTCAGGCTGATTAAAGAAAATACTTACCTCCTTTTATCAATGAAGGTTTTACTTCTTTACCAGCTCCGTATCTTGTATTTGTGCTATCATATCATATCATGCGCTTATTTTATAGTATATGTTTTATATTTCGCCAACCTTTGATCTTGTCTCCCAGCTGGCTGCACTCATGCTCTGAGTAGTGGACGATGGGAGGAGGGGAGGGCGGCCGGAGGCGATCCTCCTCCATCTTGCGCCGGTGCCTCTCCTCTCTGGCCAACATGCGCTGGCGACACTCCCACTCGTAGAGGTCGTCTCGGGCCTGGGCGAAGTCCACGTGGAGACGGCCGGTGTCTTTTTTGTCTGTGCTGGAGCCCAAACGGATGCGGTAACCTGTGGAGGACAAAAGTGTTGAAATTTTAAAAAACAAAACGAAAGAGGAGATGGGAGGAAGTGGAAGATAGAAAGAGTAAATATGATGGGAGAAGCAGATGGGACAGCGGGGAACTGGCTAATTAAAATGAAGAAATCTGTCTGCTCAGGCAGATTCATGACATTTCACAATGTGCTGTGCATTTAGCGGGTGTGTGAATGCCTTTCATCTTTTAAAGATAAGATTTCTTTACCACATTTTGCTTTTTAGCCCTGATAGCGACATTGCTCTGGGGGTGGCATGAAATTTTGTGCAGACAAGTTCCCTAGAGAATGAATCCTAACGACCTTGGTGATCCCCTGACTTTTCCTCCAGCTCAATCATCCGGTTGACATTTGTGGTTTTGAGTTAAATGTCTTAACAGCTATTGGATGGATTTCCATTAAAGTTGGAGCATACAGTCATGTCCTCTTTGGTGAGGCAAAATTTTAATTTGTCCAACACTTGGTTTATGATCAAATACCTGATAAACTACTTGACATTCTGATCGGCCTCAGCTGCACTTTGTGTTTAGTGCTAATTGTCAGCATGCTGACATGCTAAACTAAAATGGTAAACATGTTAAAGATTAAACCTGCTGTGCATCCATAATACGTTAGCATGCTGCATTCAGCTGCCTGAGTACTAGGGCTGGATATTGGTACTTGATACCTTTAAGATATCGACTGACAAAAGCCAGTATCAGGTAGTATTGAAATGTCTCCAGTCAAATAATACTTGAAGTCGATCCTGATCCTGATGCTTGCTTTGTTAATGTTTTTCACCGTTTCATCACTACTACAAATGCAGCTGTAGCCAGTATCTCACTATCACTATCCTCATTCATATTTCAAGAAGCTACAAATTATATTCAGCCACAAAATAAACCTGAAAAGCTGAAAATCGGAACAGAAGTACAGAGAGTTGTTGCATAGAGATGATACACAGTCTCATCTAGTTGCAGATCGACGCATTGCAAGGAGTTGCCTGTTTCAACTCGTCTTGTTGCAAATCTTTCGTCTGAATTAGGTTTGAGGTTACTGGTTTTGGCACTGGTATTGCACTTTCTGAAACAATACCCAGCCCTACTGAGCGCAGCCCCACAGAGCCTACACACACAGCAGGGCTGCAGCCTCTCAGTCTTGTTATTAGACATTTGACAGCAGAGAGAAACAAGAAACAAAGGGGAGGGAGAGGAGAGGGTGACATGTGACAAAGATCCCTTGTCGCATTCAGACTGAGGAAGTCACGGTTACGTGGTTTCCACCTTAAGACCACTGCAGCACCGCAATGCCTGAGTGCCTCTAATTTTGACAGCTGTCAACCTCACACTTCCCATTCACACGGAAAGGTGCCTCCTTTAATAAATACAATAGTGATAATCAGAAAGTCGTTCATCTTCCAGACTGCTCAGGGAAATGAAAAAAAAGAGAACAACGACAAATGAAACGGTGAATTATGGGCACCATACATCTTTTTAATGCAAATGGAAAAACATGCCTGGAGGCGTGGATTTGAGTCAACTGAATATAACATAGGAAAAGGGAGGAGGAGACTAAAGAGGTGCACACATGAGCTTTAATCTATATGTTGCAGGATTTCCAGCCTCAGCCAGCTGAGGTACTTCCAGTCACCAACCTCAAATTGTAGACTAATTAAAGTCTCTGTGAAACGGGAAGTTAGAGTGTCTTTAGCTTCTGTACTGTGACATCCTAGTAAAACACAATAGTATAGTTGTATACTAGGGATGCATGATATCCTCCTGAGACCCTGTGTCCTCATAAGAGACGTCACATTTTGTGTTTACTTGACCTTATACTTCTTTCTGATTAACTTAGACCTGTTGTAACCTGTTAAGAGCACAATATACTGATCCATGTAAAAACAAGATGGCAGCCATCTCTGCCAAGTCAGTCTGCAGCTGATCCCAACACAAAAGTGGACATGGTCCAAAACCTGATCACAGTTTATGACTGAAACTTGTTTATTCATGATTAATACGTCTGTAGTGTGAAATGGCAACAAATTTGACCAATTTTAGCAACAAGCTTTTACACTATTAAATAGGAAGTGTTTTTTGAAGTCATTGGGTCTTTATTGATGTCTCGTTTGAGGACATAGGGACTTAATTATCGTTGGTAATGTTTAGCTTTATATATTCATCAGGTCCTACTGATCCCAGATAGCTTGCATACCAAACAAAAGCTCGGGTCTCAGAAGGAGATATATATCCACTTTTTTTTACCCACCTAAATTTAGTTATCATCAAGTCTCTGCTAATCTAAATTAAATCATTTCCATTTGATCGGACAAAAGTGGGTGTGCTTAGAGTTAAATGTGATACGAAGCTACAGCAGACTGTCTGCTCACCTTGCCGTTAGATCAGGAGGAGGACGAGGGAGAGAATGAATGACTGACTTTCGCCCTTCGCCACATTGTTTTGGAAATAACAAAGTTTTTGCCCTCTGATTTCCAAACACATACGTATCTCTTCTTATCTCTCTCCATAATGCTCTGTTAGCTAGCTACTACATGATATGTACAAAACAGCTATCTGGCCATCCAAAGTCTCATTTGATTGTATGAATGTTTGTAAACACCCCTGAGTGACGGATAAGTCATCAAACCTTTGAAACCTTTTTACAGAGAGAGAAAAGACAGAAATGTATTGGGGTCTACCTACCTACAACCTCATACCTATTTTGTTTGTTGGATCCCTTCATCCCACAATAAGGGAATGCCCCACATATTGTTCTTTTAAAGGACATCTTAAACAATGGCTCAAATCAAATCAAAAGTGCGACCACTAACTGAACATTATTTTCTATTGTTTTGTTTTATCCTGTCTGGGTCTGGTATCCTTCTGTTTGTATAATGAATTGTCTTGTGTTTGTTGTCTCCTCTATTTGTATTTTATCTATTTATTTATTTATTAATTAGAAACTACGGATGCAAATTTGCAGCTTTGCTATAATCCGGCATGTTTACAGAGATGTATGATCGATGTTCATTAATGTGCACTGTCCCTATCCAAATAAAGAGTTCTTATCATTATTATTATTATTATTATTATTATTTGACTGTCAAATCAGATAAATATTGTAAAAATACACTATTTTTTTCGCCTTTATTTGACATACAATATGATATATGATCAGTTAACGAAGGGACAAAGGATTAATATTGGGAGAATGTATTCATTTCATGGGGACTTTGACAGATAGTAGAGAAACCACTGAGCATGATTTATTGGGGTTTACCTGCCTGCCACCTCATACCTACTTTGCTTATTGGATCGCTTCATTTGACAGGATATACTGTGACTGTAGGGTTTTGTTGAGTACAGAGGGCCTTCATCCTTTAGTCAATACACAAGAGAGACTTAGGGAGGCCAATTACTTCTCTAGAGGCACTGAAAGACCACAATATCGCTCATCATTATTACGCCCTCTTCTACTCACTACTTCCCTCTTATCCTCACACTCTCCTCCTTACTCAATTTTCACTAATGGCTGGTTGCGCATCTGAAGTGAAATTATGCCCATTTTGTGATTTAATTGGTTGAAATGATCAGAGAGTGTGTTAAGTGTGTTTGGGTACACATGTGTGCGAGTGTGTGCGCTCTGCCTGGACACAGTAATGATGCCCAGTGTGATTCATTGTGAGGACCGACACACTCTCATCACAGGAGAAGGGGTGGGGGGTGTGTGTGTGGTAGATGCCAGTACAAACTGGAAAAGAAATGAGTGCGAGTTCGGGGGTTTCGACTTCAGTCTGCTCTCGCTGCTTCAGGCTCACAATCTACTACTACTTCAATATTTCATATGGAGGAGATCTCAGTGAGCTGGGGCTGCTGGAGACTGTGTCATTGCTGGGTACTGTGTTTGCACAGTGTGTGTATGTATGTGTGTATGTGTGTGTGTGGGTGGGGTATTATTTATGAGAAAACTACACAGCTTTGTCATCTGGCAAATATATGGACTTCAGCTCCCACGTCTCACTGTAAGAATAGAGGCAGACGAAATCACGGGACCTCTCATTCAAACTAATTGCAACAAGAACACACACACACACATTTGCACATGCATGAACACACACTTAATAACGCTGAGAATGCTACTGAATCGACTGCTGGGTTAAATGGGTTTTTCAGCGTAGGAATATACGTCACGCTCACAGAGATTTAAGACGTCTGGGCTTTAGACGCTGCTGTGAAAATGAAGAACCATAAGCTGCTGTCACATTGTTAGTAGAGATGCTTTTTTTGGCTTAATGGTCATTTATATCTTCTGTAGTGTGAGCCTGCCGTTAGCTGTAGTGGACCTCTTATTTTCCTCGACTGTCTGTCACTGTCAACTGTGCTCTCCAATGGTAAAGCCAATACAGTTGTGAAAAGGAAGGAACTCCCGGTTCTGTTTGTGTTTTTCTCCTCTACCCTGAATAACTCAATCTTTAAGGTTTGTAGTCCGACCACTAATTCAATTATTTCACCTTTGTTTCCTAGAAATCATATTTTTTGTGCAAGTTTGGCATGGTGGACAACTCTAAATAATACAATACACATGAGGTTCGGCCACTGTTCCTGTGGGGAGGAGGGCACAAAACAGAGCTGTATGGAATTCAAAATAGTTTGAGGTTTTGATGCTGAATTCATCCAAAATCTACCCAGAACACAAAAGTGAATTAATCCAAACTGCAGACTGTATAATAATTAATCACAACCACAGACTGTGTAAGATTAATGGATATAACCACCATGACGTCTCTCACTGGTTTGTGAACTTCTGTTTTGAAGCCTTGAGTTGTGCATTTTGGCCGTCGCCATTTGGATTTTTGAGTCTAGAAGTGACCATATTTGGAGCGAGGGGTGGATCTGACTCACAGACTGTAGGGACCCCTCGCAGACAGCCTGTCACTCAAAGCAGCCCTGCCCTTTATACAATTTAAACAGCTAAGTACAGTTGTTATGAGGGGGGAAATTAGCTATAGACATTAAAACTGTTTTTGTACCAGGCTGTAAACATGTTTAATTCTGCTGTTAAGTTTGGCATTTCAACGTAAGGGTCAATTTGGACTGTCTGACTTCTAGAGCCAGCCTCAAGTGGCCATTAGAGGAACTGCAGTTTTTGGCACTTCAGTGATGGTTTCATTTTCCAGCCCTGGAGGTTGCCGTTTGGTCCCAACAGTGTAATCTTTAGCTTTAATTTCCAGTTAGGAGTTAAGCTCTGTGACTGGATATTTCTTTATAAAACTCACCTAGGGCTTTGTTTTATGTACAAACTCAAGGCTTGTATCTTCAACTTTTTCCCTCACCTTCCCACTCATTGGTGGCCTCAGTTTTTGCCCTTGGAGGCTGAAATTTGGGCTGGAGGTCGAGCGTCTGTTTGTGTGAAGGTGTGTGTTTGTGTTCATCTACTTATGAACTTGCTCAAGATTGTGAGAAAAGATTAGTCATGAGCCCAAGGACAGCTGAATAGGTGCTCATGCCAGCTGTCAAAAAGATGCAACTCCTCCATACATGCATGAGTGTGGTCTTATCTAATGCAGCAGGGTGTCTACAGGTATCAGACACTTAAATGTAATGCTCTGTAAGACCTTTTCGAGATAACGTTTCACTAAATTTATGACAGATGTTCGGACGAATCATCATTTTCTTATTCAAGCATTGCAGGTTAAGTGTAAAGGTAAGTATACATGTGGTCCTGTGCAGAGGTAGGATTTATGTAGGAATACGGTTATCAAAGTGCGTTAGCTTAATCAACATTTTGCAAACAGGTAAGAGCAAGTATAAAGTAAAAAGACAGTTTGAGGTTCAGTCGTAAGTCTACGGATTTGTAACATCAGAAATGTGGACTGTCAAGCAGAAGAGCCTCATTTTAATATGAAGAATTAAAAAAATATATGAATGGAATTACATTAAATGTTTGTGGCAATTAGGATCGCACAAATTCAAGACTATTTACTGGCTTTGAAAGTTTAATATTCATAAAATTGAATTCAAGACGTTTGAAGACTTTACGGACCCGCAGACATCCTGAGTGAATTTGTACTTGTTTAATCGATGAACCAGATATTTTCTGACGTAGTTGTTTGTTGTCAACTGGGGAAAAAGCTCCAACTGTAACATTACATTGTCTATCGGAAAAGTGAATGGGAGTTTTATTTCAGGGGACAAGACTGTGTGTATTGTTGCTTGACATTTGCCTGACACTGACACAAATACATCGAAATATGATACCAGTACGCACTAACACAATGAGGTTTTGGAGTTATGACAGCTTACCCGACAGGAAGAGAGCCTTGTCCACGGTAAACTCTTCAGCAAATCTGATATGGCAGAAGTTTTTCTTGCTCTTGCGTATGGCGGTGATATCACCGCACTGCCCGAAGACCTCCATGATGAGCTGCTCCGTGGCGTTCTCCGGCAGACCGCCAACAAACACCGTCTTACAACCTGGAGGGCGGTCTCTCGTGGCCGGAGGGGGAAGGTCTGTTCAAAAGTAGTGGAACAAAAGCAGAGAGAACACAGTTATGTATCAGCCATTACTAGGTTGAAGTTGAAAAGAAAAAAGAGAAACTACCCGAGTGATGAAACTGTGCGCATTTATGTGGAAATAACACAGCTGAAATACAAACAACCCGAGAAATGATTCAGCTGTCCCAGAACTGAAACTCGATTTTGAGCATGAATTATGCCCTTTGAGAAGCTGAACACAATGTGTGCAATGGCAAGAAGAACATACTGTTCTGATTATATCACTGCTGGAGATCATTTTGAGGAGCAGGTCTGATTTCCTGTGTTTTGTTTTAACTCAAAAAGAAATATGTATGCCTGGACGTATAGTCAATACAAGGAAACCCAAATAACAGCAATGTTACGCCGTCTGAACGCAGAAAGAAAACAAGGAGAAGCAGCTGCTTACTTGTAACTCAAATCCAAAAATATTATCCTTACTTTAAATGCCAATATTTGAATAGCATAGACACCAACAGGTTCAACAAATAACAAAAGCCTGCTTGTTTACACTGTATAGACCACCTACCAGGTGTGCCAATATACTAAACATGCAGAGAGGTAAAAAAATATGATGTAACTGAAACTCTCAAAAAATATAAGAACAGATTCTGCAAGAATATTTCACCTACCAATAAGATCATCTCTATATCAATTACTCATCCAACGTTATGATGAATTCATGTTTTTCTCTCATGCCTTCAGTGATCAAAGAACCCAAACATGGAGAGAAATCATAGGGGTTCTTGTTTCATAATGGTAAAACTATATCAACACATCCTTTTACAAACTCTCACAGAACTCACACAGCATCATCCAAAGCCCCGTTTCCACCAAACACTTTCAGTATGGTACCTTTGGAACCAATGTAACCCTTCAGACACGGTACCTAGACCCTAGGACTCTTTTTATCAATGGAGTCTGACTGTAAAGAGAGCACAGATTTCACTTTTAGTTCAGTTTTAAATACTATAGTTTTAGCGAATATACATGTGTTTGGGGAGTGCGGAGCAGACGACTGGATAAATGAGACTTGGATTATACTGCACGAGTTGTGTGAGAGTTTGTAAATGGATGCCTCGACATAGTTTCTCTGTTCTTAAACACGGTCCCCTATGACTTTACTTCATTAAGATTTTTGTCTGTTTTTGGATTCTTCAATCACCAGAAGAATGTGAGGAGAACACAGCTGTCTTCACCAAGTCAAACACACTGGGTAAATAACTGATATAAAAATGGTCATGTGGGGTTGAAGTATTTCTTTAAGAGGGGGAAGTGCCACTTCGATAGGTACAAAAAGGAGACACCTCTGCTGTGGCGATAAATCCACACATTATGACAGAGAGAAACAAAAAGCAAAAACAAAATATCCAGAAGGTATAAATGACAAATGAATCCCCCTAAAAGACCTGGGGTCAAACTCCACATTCAGAAGAAGAATAAGAGCCAGGTCACAGCAACATTTACAGAAGAAGAGAAAATAAGTATGTAATACGATCAACGACTCTGGAAAACGGGCCGCATTCCTGAACTTGATGCTGCAAAATTCAATTAAGTCATATTTTAAACATAGCACTTATGACCTAAAAAATGATAAAGCTCGATGCATGAATAATGATAACTTGGAGCAGTATGCTCAGATCGTTTTTTTGTTAGATAAATGTTAATATCAAAACCATTCCATGCATGAAAATGAAATCCTTTTGGCCACAAAGTGATTGCAAATCCTCTCATGTGGAAGGTCCCCTGCATTGCAGAAATCACTTATTCAACACAGATGAGTGTTGACTGATCTAATCTCCAATAGATCAGGCTTCTCATCCATGATGAATGTGATTAGCGGGGTCTATGAGGAGTGAACCAGCTAATCAGTGGAACGCTGAGGACGCTGGATTTCCGGATGTCTGTGAGAGAAAGGGCCTCGCAATCACTGCTACTGATGCTCCCACCCCTGTAGATGTCGATACTCTGAAAAGAACTGGAGTTGAACTTGGTCGGATACCTGAGGTGTATCAGGAGGGCCTCACTGATCAGCAGCAAGTGGATTAATTCAGATATCTTGGGGTCTTATAAGCATGATCAAAAGGATTTCAAGACTGAGCATCGGTTGGGTGCAGGAAAACAGACTTTGCATCAGCTTTCTCTCGCTGTCAGACAGAAAAACAGTCTAAGTGGGGCGGTAAACTTCAGTAACATCACTGGTGCTAAACAGAGGAGTCTGTTCTGTATACAAACAGTTGTTACAGAAAGATGCGTTCTTCTGGTCTGACAGCTCTTATGCGCTGCATTCAGAGTTTCAGTCCTGGCTGATTCCTGTATTTTAGACTCTCATTAGCCAAAACAGAAAGATATAACACTCTCATTACCCTCTGACATCTCTCCACTAAACTCTGAGAGCGAAAATATGTTCAGTCAGGGCTTGTCTTCCTAAAAAACTTTAAAAATAATATAACTCCAGCTCTCAACTGTGCAAGATTTGGGTAGTGAAAGAAGGAAGGAGATGACAATACAACAGCTGAAAGGAGGTTTCTCAGCAGGGTGGCTGGCCTCATTCCACATGACGAAGTAAGGAGCTCAGCAATTTGAGGAGACATCAGGATTGAGCTGGTGTTGCTGCTTCACATTTACGATGCCTCCTAATAGTATGATAATAAATAAACCAGCCGGCTGGAATACATATTTTACAAAAAGAAAATTTTTTATGGGATGTCAAGCAGTGAAACCATAACAATCCAAAGTCAGAGTTTTCTTCTGGCTAAAAAAGATGTATCAGCTCACAATCCCCTCTGCTGTCAGAGCTGCTCTCACGCAGCACTCTGAAGAGTTGCAACTAAACTTTCAGTCACCGAGTCCAAGCAGGCGCTGTCCCTTTCTTTAAACTTTCTCAGTCTGTCTCTCCCTCACACACAGGCTGCCAATGCGCATCCCTCCCTTTGCCTCCTTTTCTCTTTAAATGTGGCTGGTAAAGCAAAAATATTGACTGGGTTTCATTCCATGACCTCCGGAGTTGGCGGATTAAACTAGTTTTGAGTTGAGATGGACAGAAAAGTAAAAGGTGGTGCAGAAAAAGCTTGCAGTGGCAAGAAAAAGCTTTGTTGGCAGACACAACAAAGAGTTCCAAATTAACTGACCTTTTCGGTCCACGAGTGTCTGATGGGGACGATGGAGAGGGAGCGGTGACGACAGGGAAAGGAGAGCAGGTGCACTGCAGCAGTAACCTCATGTGTCATGTTGTAAATTGAATAAAATTTGTTTTGTTTTGCATTACAGAGTTTTGGTTTCAGATGAGTGATTTGCTAGCAGCTAACAACAATTTGCAGGGGGGGGGGTAATTTTGCTATTCTCTCAGATACCTGCTGCGATACTGAACCCCACTGCTCAGCACATTAGGACTTTTTATGCAAATGCACTTTTCACAAGATTCACATGAAGTATTCATGATTTTATGATTGAATTACAAGGAATACATGACATCATACAATATCTGAGAGCGTTTGTGAACAGGGCAAGTGATTGCATTTTTTATGCAGATGAAAAACAGGTGAACCTGAGGAAGAGAGAGATGAGGGGAGGATGGAGGAAGCAGCGTTCCCAGGATACACTGAGGGAATCAGAACAAGTAGGGGTGTAACGATGCATCAGTCTGGATCCATATATCGATTCAATGATCGATGATCAAATATCATCAATGCAAAGTGAAAACATTGATCTATATCGTCTTCTTTAGGATACGCTTTTATTTTGAAAGTCTGTGAGACTGTCAAACAGCGGCAGGCAGATGGCAAGCAGCCAAGAGGAAGACGATGAGGGAAAGATGAATGTTTATTTACTCGGAAACAATTTAGATTTCCGAGGAAAAAAGGGGTCAACAGACGCAGCACATGGCGTATGTAAACAATGCTGTTACAAGATCAAACACGATGTAACGTTACCCGCCTGGACGGCCATCTTACTCCGCTGACTTTTCACCACAGCAACATTAGCTGCTCTGTATCAACAATGTTTGGCTGAATAAATGTGCATGCAGACTGAAATTCAACCTTACTGTTCTGTCAGGAGATGCACTGACTTTGGACCATCGGTGAGTAAGAAAAATACTAACGTTACATGCTATTTGTTAAGCTATGAGTAGAGGAAAAAAGGTCTGCTAGCTGCTAGGCTAATTAATGCAATGTAAACATGCTAAAGCTAATAATGGGTGAATAGCAAAAAACAACTGACGTGTCTATGAATCTTCACAGTTATTACTGAACTGAATTTGATACTGTACTTCTGTTGAATGATGTTGTTGTTAATCTGTGTTTTATGGCTGTTGGAAGAAGTTTGCCTTCAGGGCTTTAAGCCAGATAGACCTGAAATTTTAGGAAACAGATCACGGTTTGGGTTAAAATGATTAGATGTCTTTCAGAAAGGACTTTCTGATAGAAAGCCCTGTAGGTTAACTTATCCCACGTGCTGCTTTATTTGCGTTAGTGGAGTCAGCTTAAAGTAAACTTTACTGCATTTTAGCGGTTACAGTTACTTATTAATATGCCGTTTTTATCTTTTATGGCCAAAACCAAAAAAAAAATAAAAAAATAAAAAGGTGGCAGCTTCTTCTATAAGTGATTGTGTTATATGGGCATTTAATATCGTCTCATATTGGTAGTACGCCCCTAAATCGCATCATCTCGAAATCGTATCATGGCAGACTTTGTAGTATCGTTTCCCAAAGAATCAATATATGGTATTGTGCTGAGACAGGTGACTTACACCCCTAATAACAAGTGGGTGCTGCTGCCAGACAGAGTTAAAAAGTATTTTTGTGTTCAAGTTCAATCTCAATATGTGTGTCCCTTTGAGTAATTATGGGACAGACACTTCAAGGCTGATCATTTTAAAATGCAGACAAAGAAACTGAGGAGAGAGGAGGGAGGAGGAGGAGGAGGAGGAGAGAGGAGGAGGAGAGAGGAGGGTTTGACGCAGGGCGGAGAAAAAAAAGCAAATGAATAAACAAGAAGAGATCAGATATTGACATGTAACGAAGAGAATGTAGAGCACTTTAAAACAGTTTCTCCAACTGATTTACATACATTGAAGATCAAAATAGAGCTAATAATATAATGCAATGAAATACAAAACACGACAAACTACCACAGACCTGACTCTGTTGGTCTGGACTGACTCATACTCCCCAGGATTTTCTGTTTTTCTGCACACTCAGTTATTGCTAAGATTTATGGTTTCAATCCTTGAAAACTAGCAGACTGTACTTTGAATCACTGTCTGACTAATAAGCTGGTTGATGTGTTTTTATTCTGACAGATTACTTTGGGTAAATACACGGAGGCTGCTGTAAAGTAAACACACAAACTGATTCTCAGTCCAGCCCCGTCCCACAGGCCTGCCGTCTCCGTGGCCACCCACTGGTCTGCTACACTAACACAGGTCATCACCATCCATCACCTCGACTGGCTAAACACCTTTTTATAGTCCGTGGGGGCTGCCACAGGGAGGAGGACTCAACCCTCAAAGGACTGTTGTTTAGAAGATAAACTACATTTACACACACTCTGGTAAACATGTTTAGTTCATTTACGTCTCACATGAACAAACACAAAACATGAACTAACACACATGAAGATTTATTACACAGATACACCGCTGCCGGCACACTGTAACACACTGGGGCTTCCCTACTTTAAAGTCACTTTTTTCCTAATGTAAAACAACTTTTTTAGTTATTAGTCATTACTAAAAATGACTGGTCAAATATCCCCAGAATTATAATAATATTTAAGATACTTTAAATAACAGTGTCAGGGGGATTTAGTGGCATCTAGTGGTGAGGAATGCAAATTGCAACCAGCTGAAACTTCTCCCAGTTAGAATTCCTTCAGTGTTTATTGTTTAGAATGATTTTACCAGGAGCCAAAGTATCCGCAGAGGTCTCTTCCTCTCTAAAACAAACAGACCAGGTAATTTACACCAGTAAAAACACTGAATGAACCAGTTTCACGTTACACATCAGTGTTTCGCCAAAGCTGTTTAGCATGTTGCAGACAAGCCGCTAGCCCAGCACCTGCTAATGTGTGCTCACCTTTTTTATCTGATAACTTAAGATTCGGACTTCCAGGAGGTTTTTACCAGGAGTCAAACTATCTGCAGAGGTCTCTTTATCCCTAAAGCAAACGAAACCAGGGATTTAAACTGGTAAAAACATCAATGAGGCAGTTTCACTTTAAAAAGATGTGTGTTTTTCTGACACTGCTCATCGCGGGGGGGCTGCTAACATGAGGTGGCCAACGTGAAAAACGCAAATGACCCTATCAAGAGCCAGTGTTTGGTTTGTCCGTTCTAGGCCACTGCCCATGCCATGGTGACCTCCATGGATGAGGACCCACTCCATGTGTAGATAGCTCATTATAAGGTAACAAAAACACAACAGTTCTTATTTTCAGGTGATTATACACTAAAGAAAACTTTGCTAAACTTTTTGCCAATATATCTCCCTAAATCTGACACACTGGGCCTTAAAGAGAAACATTTGCATGACTGCATTTACAGAAAAAAAAAAGAAAATGAAATTGAAACTTATTGATTAACTGGAGAATTCCAGTAGCAACATTATTTTTAAATATACAAACAGCCCTAAATACATCTATATCAGCAGCAAGACAAAACAAACAGAGACAAAATAACTGCCACTCTAGCTGGGCATCCTTCTTCATTCAAGCTAAATGGAGTGTGTAAATGTGTATATATGAAATACAGACACAGAGGTACGATCCTCAAAGCTCAAGAGAAAATGTTTCATCTTCAGCTCTCTGACTGCCGTCAGAAGTTTGAAAGAGTAAGAGAGACAGATGGAGAGCCTGATGCCCAATTTAATTATCAAAGTGAGTCCGCAGGTCCAAATGTTGAGTGTAAAGTTCTTTCAAACTATTTTGGAAAAAAAAGTACCACACCACCTTTAGCACTAGATAGGCGAGTGGCAAGAAGCGTCAGTGGAGAAAGGTGAAAGAGGGCTCAAGGTTGAATGAGGAGGGTTTGACTGAGGAAAAGGAAGAGGGATGAAAAGAGCTTGATGAGGATGCACACTGACGGTACAGTTATGCACACTGAGGAGGTAGAAGAGGAGGAAGAGGGCAGCAGCGTTGTTGCTGCTCGGCTACAGGTCAACAAGAGGGGTTGCTGCACGTGGCTTCAGGTTGAGTGCATGCAGCTAGAGGGTAATGACTACCCGTGATGGACACTGTATGCAACCTTGTTGCCTGGACGCCAGCACTTTGCCTGTTATTTGCTAAAATCCTGAATGCAGTGGGGCATCAACGCTGGTTTCCTTTGTTCCTGGCGTACTGAATAACCCTCAGAACAATCTGCATGCCTCCATCTCTGCTTCAAAGCAATGCTTATCATTTATAAAACCAATGGGGCTGCTGTACCACTGATCACATTGTATAATTCAATAATATATAGTAACAACTCCACAGAGGACACTGTGAACATTTTTCCACACACATCACTTTTACAGTAAGCTTTATGTTGGCACAATGGGCTTCATTCTCCAACTGTTCTGCAGAGGAAATGTCTTCTTAAAACCCACTTGTGCAGCTTTCAAAAGGATTGTGACTTCTGATTTCTTATCCGGGAGTTAAATCTTCACTCAGTCAAGAGCACACACACCTTAAAGTGTTGACATGTTTGTGCAAAATTATTGGTAACTGTATTTTTCTTCCATTCTGTTGTTGTATAATATTAAAGGATTTAAATTACAGTAAGATATTTTTGATCATGTATGTTATTTCATAATTATTTTCATTATCTTACAAAGCATTATAGTTTTTAAAATAAATAAACACACACTAGAACTTCACACATCAATTATGTTAATGGAGAACCATGCCTTCCAATACTTAGCGATTTATTTAAAGGCCCAGAGTATGCCTATTTCTGCACCCTAGGTCGACTCATATGATGACATTTTACTGCTGCTGAAGATGTTGCAGATCATGCCCCGAGGAGGGAACACATCTTCCATATAGATCTATTTGCAGAGAGTGACAAGGGCAACACTGAGGCAGAAAAGCGATGGCAGGGCGCTCGGGAGCGCTTCATGAAAAAGGGCTCGCAGCACTTTTTTAAATGACGCACTATGCGGGGGTTTTCTTTCTATGACAACAATATCTTGGCATTAGTATTAGCTCCGTAGCTAATGAAAACCTACATTGACTTCACAAATAACAACAAGCTTAAAACACGTATCAATCAATCAATCTTTATTTATAAAGCACTTTTCATACATAAATGTAGCACAAAGTGCTTTACAAGGTTAAATAAATGTCCCTTCCACCCACCCCCCACCCGCCCACACCCCCACATACACACAGCCACCCAGCCACTCACCCACACCCACGCACACACCCACTCACATACACAGTCATGATGTAGACATAAAAACATAAAAACGTGGCAGAGCAACCAGGTGAGGATAAAGTATGATGATAAAGGCGCAACAGTCACCAGCAACATCCAGAGTCAGCCGGTCTATCTACTCCCACAAATGGGTTTCTCTGTCTCTAGACCTTTTTTGTGCACATTTGCAGGAAAGCCCAATCAGTCTTTTTTCAGCATTGGCAGTATAAAAACAAAATCGGGGAGTGCAGCAAAATGCCGCCTGCCTACTTTTGTTTATACAGAATGCGCCTTTTTTGGGGCAATGGGGGGCGTGAGCAAGTAACAAAACGTGTAGCTCAGCGTGTGACATAAACAGTGACGTGGAAGGGAAGCTGCGGCTCTTGTAAGTTGGCCCGTCCTTCACCGTCCCCGTCATCTGACGGTTAATGGCCTCTTCGTTTCCGAGGGCAAGGAGGGCGCGCAATTCCTTGTCTCCCCAGTTGCTCATCTTTACAGTGTCTGTCAGGTTTGCATTTCTCTCTTGCTACTAGCTGCTCGCTCATTCCTGCTGTCAGCTGTTTCCTGTTTATCCACCGCCAGTGGGTCGCACGTGTGGCGTCATCAACAGCTCCTCCCACAAGTCTTCAACAGTCGTTGCAGAAGGCCACCTCGGTCTGTTTAAACTAAAAGGGTTCCACCAATATGACTACCCTACGAGGCAGAAAATTGGGCTCCTTGGATCAACTCGCCAATCCGGCTCTGTGTCTAAACGCTTGCAGCTTGCCGGCAAAATGGCCCAACATTCGCGGAAAATGTGGCAGTGTAAAAGAGGCTTTTGTTGTGATGGTTAGACAGTAGCATCGCTAAAGGAGTGGTGGTGACGTCACCAGCGCCTTTCTGAGAAGTTAAAAGATTTTTAACTAGAAGTGTTTGGAGTGGCCGTGCAAAAAAGCCAGAGCACTCTGAGGAAGGACGCTGGGTGCCCTATTTCACGCTCTCTCCTCATAGGAAACGGCTGTGAAAAGATGCCAGTGCTGAGAAAAAACGCTATATGGGCATCTGCTTTCAACTTACGAGGACAAGAGATAACAATTTTGTGGTTTAAGAACATGTCACGGATCTTATGCAGACGCCCTTTCTCAAGAACAAATTTAAGGAACAACTCAGGAACATATTGATGAATGAGGCACAATGTCTGGCCCTGGTTCCAGTTTCTCAAACGCTGCATTTGCTGATACCCTCTGAACCTTCTATGACAGCAAACTCTTGAGGACTGTTGGTTGGACAAAACAAGAAATTTTAGGACATCACTGTTGTCTCTGGGAAATTGCTTTGGGATTTTTATTTTTTTGTGCCGTTTGCTTTTGCAGTTTTTTGTAAAACAAACAACTGACTAATCAAGAAAATGAATGTTAGATGATTAAAAAGCCGCTCTAAACATATGGCACAGATTTTTATAACATTTTCTTTATCTCCTAACTGTTCTGTCTTCAAACCATTTTGCATTCAAAAGTACTTTTTACATCGTGCAGTATGAAATAATGATCCACCTCTCTACTACCTCATTACCCCTTTAGCTCTATCCTACAGGGATGAGACACTGCTTTAGTGACAGGGATGCTAAAACAATCCAAAACGCTTCATTTACAACTCATTTTACCTTTCTGAAGTGAAAGACTTTCTCTGCTGAAGAACTTGCTGTGACTAAAAACTTGCCAAACTGCTCATTTCCAGAAATATCACAGGAAATTTCACCTTCAGTGTGACAGAATTTTGGAGGCAACATGTTCCTATTCCATGAAATGATTATGCAGGCTTCTGTCTTATGTGTGGAAAATAACTGATAGGATATTCGATCCATCTATCAATTTTTCATTTTCTGCAAGTCCAGGTTGACTGCAGAGGCTCTCAGAAATCCTTCTCACCAGTCATGTCCTCTTGGCTCCTTGAGGGGGATCCTGAGGCATTTTCAGTCTGGCTGAGATATATAATCCCTATAGCATTTTCTGGGTTTGCCCCTGTGTCTCCTCCAAGACCCACGTGCCTGGAATACCTCCATTTCCATTCGTCCAGGAGGCATCCCTGGGAGATGAGCAATCCCTGCTCGATTCAATGCAAAGAAGCAGCAGTTTTACTCCAAGCTCCTCCTGGAAGACCAAGCTCCAGATCCTGTCCCTACGGATGAACCCCAACACTAAGATGGGAAACCAATTACAGCTGCTTGCAGCCTCAATCTCCGTTGTTTGGGGTAGATTGACTGGGGGGACATTTTGCCCTCGGGGTCAGCTCCCCTTTTCTGCACCAGTTCACCTGTATGGTTCTCATGCTCCGCCTTCACTTCACTTGTAAAGAGGAAAATAATCCCAACGGCTTCACATGTGGCTGTGAACCATCACAGTTCACGGTGGTGGTCGTGGTCCACTGGGGTCAATAGAAGTACATCAATGTCACAAAGCAGAGATAACCAAAGAGGGAGCTACTACAACTAAAGGTTCTGTTCATGTCAATTACACAGGATCCATAAAACACACCAGTCCATACAAGTCATTAAATTGATTCAGGTCTGGACCCTTTCATGGCAACAAATAGCTTAAGAGACGCTACAAGGAGTGGTATTGGCCTACTTGCAAATAGGATGACATTCACAGATGGCAGTAGTCGATGTTTTTCTGTTGTGTCACACTGACTTTGTGCAGACTAAAAAGCATCTTCCCTAAGACAATAGAAAATGCACTGGAACAAACAGACATCTTCCTTGGGACATCTTTGGGACAGACGTACAAAGTAAACTCACTACTGAAGCAACAGTGGACGCCACCTTTGGTTTCCCTGATAATGCTACACTGTGAACAACAAATCCGTGTTGACATCGGCAGGAGGAGAGCTAGTTAATGTTAGCTGTTAGCAGCTGGTGTCCAGAGCTAACAGCTAACAGAGGTTATGTAGAGTTAAATCATGATGCATTTAAGCTCTATTAAGTAAAATTGAGCACTGAGCAAAGGTAACTTATCGGGTACACAACACATAACAACACACAGCTCGGTGCACATATACATATCTGGGGGTCACATAATCATGGCTAAACCTCCCTCGATATCATGATGTGTTCAAATGTGATCCTGTAAAATTTAGTTGGGAGAATTTAAGTAAGTACAGTTGTGTGAAGGACAAATTTGTTTATGAATATAAAATAGACATGATTCAGTCATTATGATATGTTGTATATAATAAAAAGACTTTCGAAACAGTTTTTTAAAAAGATTTTTTTCATTTGGGGGCGACTGTGGCTCAGAGGCAGAGCGGGTCGTCTATTATCCACTCGGCTCCTCCAGCCCGCATGTCGAAGTATCCTTGGGCAAGATAATGAACCCTAAAATTTCCAAATAACCGTTCCACTGGTGTGTGAGAGTGTGAATGGTTACTGAGTAGCAGGTGGTGCGTGGAAGAACCATTGTCCTATTTTGGTCCGGGAGGCAAGCACCGTCTCCTCAGTTAAGACTTTCCTCTTTGATAAAGCTTATAGTTAGGGCTGGCTCAGGCTTGCCTTGGACCAGCCCCTAGTTAGGCTGACTTAGGCCTAGTCTGCCGGGGACCTTCTATGATACACTGAGCCCCTTCTCTCTCTCTCCTCAGTTTCTGAAAAGTTGGTTCTTCTTCCTCTTTGCTAACATTCACGTCCTATTACTGCATGTCACTAACTCTTCTCCGGAGCCTTTGTGCTCCACTGCCTCGCAGGTTCCCTGGAATCGCAGCTATGCCTCGATCGTGGGTCGTGGTTGTGCTGCTGCCGTGGTCCTGCCTGATGCCTCCTACCACTGCTATTATTCTAGTCATACCTCTACTATTATTATACACATATGATTAATATTTTCACATACATATACTATCATATATTAATATATACTTACAATATATGGTTCCACAATTACTGTTATTATTGTTGTTATCATTATTATCATTATTATTATTATATCATAACTAAAATTAATGTTATTGTAGCTATTATCATCACTGTCTGCCCTGCTCCTCTCTTCGTCTCTGTCTCTCTTTCTGTATCATTTTGTCATATGGATTATTGTAAATTTATTATGTTGTTCATCTATTGCACGTCTGTCCGTCCTAACAACAAAAACAAAATTCACAACCAAACATCGGTTGACTATCGGTGCATCCCTTCCAACAACACAACTTCCAGGGTCACAGAGGCAAACAATCCACCCACCCAGGTGGATGTTCTCTGAAGGCATTCCCCATTCCTGTTGGCTTAGGTGTACAAGAGCTGAGTCTTACAGAGTTGCTTGACTTTTATGAGAAGAATCAAGTCTTGGCAGTTTTCCTCAGATGTCTGCCTATTCAAAATACTTGGCTTAGAGATTAACTTCTTTAGTGTCACTGAAATAGGTGATGGGCAGGAAGATCTTAAGTAGAGATGGGGATCAAAAAAGCGAGTGAAGAGTAACTGGCGCACAGCACAAAGGCGGCAGAATGTTAAGGATGAAGATGAGAAAGGTGCGCAATTAAGTGTCCATGCATCACTGAGGACATGGCTTCAGATTTCGGGGCACAGATTATTTAAGACGTGGTATTAAGCCGTGATGAATTCATGCATGCATACCAGGCCATACACAACACAGAAAAAAAGTTGTGCTCATGTCAGAGTGATCGTGACAGGCTCTAAAGTTGTTGGGTAATTTCCTGACAGGCTGATCCTTCACACAGCCTTGGGCTTTATATGCACCCTCGCACAGTCTACCTTGTTCATTTTCCCATATAGACGACAAGCCAGACAGATTTTCCGAGGTGAAGTTAAACTTTTAATCAGCTTTTCCCTCTGCACAATGCTGTGACAGTGATAATTTATAATGAGCCATAATGCACACCCCTTACATCCAAGCACATCTGAAATTAAGCAATGAGCCACAAGAGGCTGTGGTTTAAAGCAGTTAAGGGGTCTTGTTAGGCACATCATGGAGCCTATAGGAGTGGTAAATAAATAAATAAATGGATAAGAGAATGCAAGAGTGTGTGTTTTGTTTTGTGAAAGAATTGTAAACTCCCAAATGCTCCTGCCGTGAGGAGCTTTTGTTTTAGTTCACCTTGAAGATGACTTGTTAGACTTGTTTGAATAAAGTCCCCAGGCAGAAACTTTTCTGCAGGAAATCTGAAAAAGCAAAAGGCGGGATCAATCAAAAGCACCCCCTACTATTTCTTTTCTAACTCCGTATAATTGAAAGGTGGAGGTGAGATAAAAATAAACAACAGCTTGTGCTGCGCATCCCGAGTCAGATTATACAAAGTGACTTGCCCTGAAAGTTTGTTGGGTGAATGTAAATGCAGTTCATGGTGATCAGGTTAATCGTTGGGCAGGACAACACAGATCAACAACACACTGTTGATTGATGTTAGAACACAAAGTCAGAACAACAGTTTAATAAAATTCTTGGCTCTGAAAAATGTAACAAAAGCAAAATCTCAAGTGTTCCCAGAGATGACAAATCCAAACAAATATACAAGCAGACGTCTGCCATAACCACACTCATTTGTCACTCCACCTTTTTTTTTGGCATCCAACAAAAATACAGCAGATCTTTTGGGCAAAGTTGTGAAGTGTTGGCTGTATTTCAAGTTAAAATGCCCAAAGTTCACCGGTTACAGCTGGTTTTTCTTGTCTTCTATGATAGCACAGTGGACATCTTTGGGTTTTAAAGGTCAAGTGTGTAGAATTTTGGGGGTGTATAATATTTATAACTACATTTTTATTTCTTACTTTAACCTTTATTCAACCAGGAAGTCCCATTGAGATTGACAATCTCGTTTACAAGAGAGACCTGGCCGAGGTAGCAGCCAATCAAAACACATTTAAAATGCAACAAATACAACATATAATACAAAAATCCACTATAAAACAACAACTATTCAAACATGGTGGCCTCTCAAGAAAAACAAGCACATGTCTCTGTCACCACATTCTTTATGACGGCCTGAAATTCATTAATGGATATAAGTTTATTAGTTAATAATCACCTGAAACTAAAATGTATGAGTACTTCAAGTTGTTTCTATCATTGCTAGATGCCACCAAGTCCTACACACTGGACCTTTAAACTGTTTGATATGACAAAACAAAGCGATTGGAAGATGTCACCCTGTGCCCTGGGAAATTGTTTTTTCCCATCAGTTTCTGACATTTTATGTATCCTCTTATTAAATGCTTAATTAAGAAAGTAATCAGCAGATTAATCACTAATGAAAATAACCATTAGATGTAGCTCTAATAATATCATGTGACCTAAATAACATACTCAGAGTCAAGAGAAAACAACTAAAGCATTTCCATGACAACTGAGAAACTTCATCTGCTTAGTGAAAACAATCACTGCATCTGAAATCACATATTATGCACTACATACCCAATACGAGTACTATCATTCAACATACGTATGTGTAAATAAATGGGAGTATGTATTGTTTCAGACAAACTGAGCTGTAATTACCATGTCACTTCCTGAGAGCCTCCTTGCCGGTTGGAGATGCATAACCATGGTAACTGGTACCAACCTCAGCTCTAGTGCTAATTCAAAAATAAGTCTGAAAATGTATTAGGCCTAGCAAAGTGAAATCTTACACTTATATCTAAATTGAAGTGATATAGCCATTACACAGTGGTCTTGGTTCCTGTCTGTTATGGGCACTGTCGTCTACCGCACTGTGTTGTGGGATATTTCTGCCAGTGTAGTGTCCAGTGTTCACATACTGAGTATTTCTCTGGAAATAGTATGAAATTCACGCAGTCTGTTAGAACTGAAGTAGCCTCTTGGATGAGAGGTGAAACGTCTTCAAGATGCTCAAGCAAGTCCAGTTGCCTACGATATAGCTCTTAAGATTACCACGACCTGGATGACTGAGAATCTTCACCAACATCTTCAAGCACTTTTGGTTTCATTCTAAGGTTTGGACATATTTCCATAGCACTGAAATCTTACAAAACAACAACTACATAGGACCTTGTTGAGAATGTGTTTTTTGGGCAATGTATTGGCGAGAATCTGGCTGTACCATTAAGTATCATGATACAGGAGTAACAATTCAATATACCATGATACTGTATACTGCGATACTGTAAGCAAGGGAATATATTACAGTTTTTTTAATATCAAATTTTCGGAGCTAGCGGTGCGCCCTTTTTGACATTATGGGCTCTAGTTTCGCAGACTGGGCGAGGCGGGGGAGCAGCGCACCTGCGCTTCGCCAACTGGGTGTGGCCAGGCGGATTTTGCAAGTTTGGCACACCGTGCGCCTGGCGCAGCTACTCCTCTTTCCCACCTCCGTCCCTCCTACCTACGCAAGTTGGAAAGAGGGAGGAGAGAAGGCGTGGAGTGGGTTTTACACACATCACACCAATCAAATGAGCCCCTCTCCTCGCCCTTAAATGCGCCGCGCGAAGGCGTAATGAGAGTTTACTCAATTCGCCATGGCAGAAGAGAGCAGCAGCGTCAGACGGCCAAACTTCTCCCAGGAGGAAACTGATGTTTTGGTCCGGGAGGTCCAAGCTCGCAGTGTCCGAATATACGGAACTGCGAGCAGACCTCCACGGGCTGATGATGCAAAGGTAGCCTGGGAGGAGGTCACCACAATTGTAAATCAATGTTGCGTTTCTCTCGTGCGCGCGCGCTCTCTCTTTCTCTCTCGCAGTCTCACTCTGTTTCTTTTCTTTTGACTTTTCTAAGATGACAGATGCTGAATATATACTCCCTATCTGATGCTGTGGCTGTTTGTGGTTGGCTGAGAGGGATGTGAACTCATTAGTTTGCAGCTGTGTTAATCAAATCAGGTTGGGTTTCCATTACGCGTGCCAAACGTGCCAAACGGTGCCAATCCCCTTTGATCTGACATCAGATGTGACGGGACAGTCGATATAGAGATACATTTATGTGCTGATTGCAGATAGTTGCATTGAATAGTGGTTTTTTGGGTATTTATTGCATCGTTAATGTGCCTGATATTCTGGAAACCTGCCTGTGAGGTTTTGGTGACGTGTGCGCACTGTCCGCCGGTCAGCCAAACTTCGGCTTACACCGGCTGCGCTCCGCCTGCGCTGACAGTAGACCTGGTTTCAGCTGGCGAGCTTTTAGCGCACCTTCAGCGAAGCCTTTTGGCACGAAACTGTCACTGCGCCAAGCTGGATCTGTCGACACCTCCCCCTGCTGCGCCGCTACACCCATCTCAGTGCACCTCGGTCTGCCAAACTACCAAACTGAGCGCGCCTCGGAGTGCGCTGCTCGAAACTAGAGCCCTATGACTCTATGCCTGTTTCATTGGCCTGTGTTCTTTGTGTTTATGCTAGCGATATATTGTTACATTGGAATGGAAAAGTCAAATGGCTGACGACAGATTAGGCTAAGACTATTTAGTGAGAGGGGGTTAAACACAACACAACATGAACCACGACCTGCCTCTCTGCATGTAAACTATTAGCTATAAACCAATGCAGTGTTTTTTAGAATATTTTTTTAGTCAAGAAGTTGTCCTCGAAAAATTAGTTGCCTTTTATTGCAGTGTGACTTTTTTGCATGATGATGGTAAAGGTGGGATCAGAGGGTGCAGGATTAGCATGACATCATGACTTACTGGGGTTGGGGGGAAACAGGGTGCAGCTCTTGCAGTGGATTATCTCCTTGATAACTGGCACATCCTGTGAGAGGGGTGCGGGCACCATACCCAGGCCGGGCATCATGGGGTTCAGGGGGGTAATTCCAGCCATCATACCGAGGCTTGGGTCAAAATCTGAAAGCAGGAGAGAAATCCGAATAAGATAATGCAGCTGTTCCTTTCTGGTAAAGAAGAGAGCACCCACACACTAACAGTCAAACACAGACTTTGGTCGAGTATCACTTCAGCCCGCACTAAATCTTTTAAGTTCCATTCCACGTCGTGTATTTATTTCTTGCAAGATTCTTCTGTCAACAGCGGTGACACACAAGCGGCCTACACATAATGGAATACACAGCCATTCATGAATAAATCATCTCGTAAACAACATGCATACTTCAAGAAGTTTTTACTGAGTCACTCTCTCTGTCACTCCCGCTGCTTGAGTGATGACCTTATAGATAATGTACACAGTTGAGTCTAAAGCCTGCGTCACAGAGAAGCTTATATTTACAATATTGATTTACGCTGCACCTGGGAAAACATGCGCACACATACACACACACACGCATTGGCATCCACAGCCACCACATGTGCTTTAATGTGCACACACATCCTGTATGGAGCTTTTTGAAATGGAAATGATGCTGCCCTCCAGTTTGTGCCTCAACATCACCTGCAGAGGATTTGTAGTTGACAATTATGCCGCAGGGTGTGTAATGTTTACGCACCTGAGTGTGTGCATGCAGCAGGCACGGCTCGCTAAAACAAATCCTTCACTGGAGATTATACACACACTGTAATATACTACATGTAGCAGAATTAATCTGAACCACTGGGGGGGAAAAACTATTTTACAGAAGGTGCTATTTGCTGACTGTAAGACACAGTTGAGTAATGAAATGCTCAAATAAACAAGTAACACCATGACAAGCAGAATCTGAAACACAACAGCTCAGCCATAAATTCTACCCGAAGAGAGACATGAATGCTCAGTTTTGACTGACACTGTCAGAGATGTTTCAATTTAACTATGCTTCTTACTGGGGTTGTGTTGGGCAAAATATGCCTCTCAATATAAGTACAACCCAACTACTAACTATGACCACAGTAATAAACATATAGATCAATTAACACGTCAGAAAATTTAAATCAGAACCATTACAAGCCTAAAAAACTTCAAACATTTCTGGGTCCCATTAGGGACTGTTCATTATTTATGAGCAGGGGTTGGGGTGCAAAACAAGGGAAGTTTAGGGGAGGGGCATACAACTTTTAAATGGTTGTATTTTATATTTAATTACATTATTTTGTTTTCAAAATATGTGTTTTACCGCTGTATGGTGACAAAAAGGGTTTAACAATACACATATTTAAGTATTGAAGCATTCGGTACACATTACAAACTGAATGAGACACGCTGGGAGGTACGCTACAGTAAGCTAGCTCGTTGCAATATAGTTAATAACGCTATAACCAGACCAGAAATAGAAGATCTTCCAATAACCTATAGGTCTGGCAATTGGAGGACTTTGGTTTTGCTGTGATTTATGAGATTGATGGGGAGAGAAAGGCGGATAAAAAAACGACGGTATGTCACATCGGCTACATGATAGTAGGTTACATTGGTGGGAATACTTGAAACATGTCAGCTCATTTAAGCTGACATCACCCCAGTGTGTCAATCAGTGGAACTAGACGACAACAGGGAGCATCACAAGCTACAAGCTAATGTTATCCCTGCAGCATTGCGACAGCCATTCAACAGATACAAACAAAGCAAAAGAAATAACTGCAGGGTTTGGTAACGATACATTTATTGCCACAGATATGAGACCATACTATGTAATGGAAAACGCAGGCTTTACAAACATGCTTAGTGTAATTGAGACCCGTTTCAATTTTCCTTCAGGAGCCCATTTCAGCCAGACTGTAATTACTCCTTTGTACAAATAAACAAAAGCCCAAATTATGATGTTAGTTTAAAAACATGTACAATTGTATTGTGCAATTACAATGTTGTTTGTAATTGCTTAAAACAATATTAGATTTTATACTGTTTTTGTTTTAAATGCTGCAAAGAAGACACCACAGAAAATGGGTTACTCAGGTGTGGCTCCATCATTGTTCAAAGTCAAAAAACATCATACTTTGTGATGTTAGTTTTAAAATTAAACATTTTAAAAGTCAATGAAATTTCTCTGGCATTTCTTTTTTGCTCTATTGAAAACTTACCAAACCACGACACCACTGTGTCACATTAAATCGAACTGTTAATTTTGTGATCTGTTACACCCCTCATGATGGGACGCACTACACTTGGTATCTCCATCCTTCACCCTCCATAACCTTATTGGACATTACGCCCCACCTTAACTGCCTACTGGATGCACGATGGTAGTAAATCCCTGTGCTATGTCTCAAATCGCGTACTTCTGTACTTACACTTAATATTTTGAGTGCATAAGTGCGTTCACACTGAGAAGTATGGAAAAATGCAGTGCACTGTGAGTACCCGGATGGTGCACTCAAAACGGTCAAGAAGTTGAGTGTTGAACTATGGACACTCCTCGCCCTCAATGGTCGCCATCTTGGCTACGTAGCGGAAGGGGAGGGACCACTTTTCAAACTGGAAATGGCGGATGAGGACTGTGCGACTGTGAACGTCACTGCATTGTATTCACATGTTTTTTGCACTAAGCACCACTATAATGTTGTCAGGTATCAGCCAGCAGTATGTTTATTGGGTTAATTTAGCAGTCTGTAATGACTTGGTACCGCGAACGATAACGCAAATGCTAATGCTAGTTTGCTAACTAGCTAACAGCTGCACATGTTGACGTTGTGGGCAAATGGTGGCGGTAATGCTCCACTGGCAGGTTACAATTAGGCATTAAAAGAAGAAGAAGAGATCGAAATTTGTGGTCGTCATTTCCGGTGAGTGCACAACTGCCGTGTTTGGTTTGAGACAACACTACTGTGCCGAAATTCGCGCACTACACCAATGAGTACATAGTGCACATAGTATACTACATAGAAGTATACTAACGGAAGTATGTGATTTGAGACACACCACAGGACTTTGTTTGCAAGTAACTTTCGAACATCAGAGGGTACATTTGTAAAATGTAACAATGGCCAGTGTGCCAAGTTACTGCTGTTATTGTTGGTTGTAGCTCCACATTCCCTTAATCAGAACTGATCTAGGAAAAATGTCATTCTCTCACAGTGCACCTTATACATGGAATAATTTGCAACAGACCTTAAACTGGGACTCTCTCCCACCATTATGGCTTTTGAAGTGCTTTATTTCAGATCTCATTTTGACTGATGTAAATGCTTTTCACTATACATCTACTCCATAGCATGTTAATTCTTCTGAATTTTAACTTTCAGCTGTAAAACATCTTTAATATTGTTTGTTGCCTTGTATGATTTAATTTCTATTTGAACATGTTTGCATATTGGTTATCTGTTTATTCTACCGTATTTTAGGTTGCTTACTGATTGTTTTTTTATGTAGTTGTTCACGTTCTGCATCAGTGAAAATGAGGGTCTCCTTCAATTGATTCCCTGAGTCTTAAATAATGGTTAAATTCTGGCCGCTGCTGTAATGTTGTGTATGTTATGCTTTATTTAGGAAAACAGTCATTGCACATGTAGCTGATGCTGGCTGCGATGTGTATGTAATGTGTAGGCTTATTAAGTGTTGGTTTTATGTGGTAGGACAGGTGGCTGCCATGCACCCATACTCTGCAGAAGCACACACGCAGCTTGTGTGATGATGTGATTTGTCAGGAGGATTTGCATTAGAAATCAGCTGTTTGTTTTGATGATAACTTTCACCTCCTCTGTGCCGTTTGCTAGATGCATTGGCTCTGTTACCCTACTATCTACCTTTGGTGTGAATATAGAAAAAACAGTTATTTATAGTGAAAGGAGGGCCATGGTTTTTTCCCTTAGTCACTCAGGGAGACTCAAGGAAAAATATTTATTAATTCATAGAGGGTGAAGATAAAAAAAAAGTTACACTCCAGCCACCCTCTGTCCTCTGATAAGTAACGAACAGTCCCTTACAATTCTGACTTCTATAATCTTCAAGAGCAATAAATCCAGTAAAGGAGAAATCATATTTACTGTTCTACAGTATACACCATTAACTGGAAATAGATACTACATTTCCTTCTACGTGATTTCCTCTAAATCTACTGTGGCAAAGAAAATGGATGGATTAAATGACACTCAGTGAAGGAGAATAAAGAAATATGCACATTACAGAGGACTCAGAATAGGTCCCTGGAGCCAGGAGGGTGTAATAAAGACGTTAGACTGATAAAACTGGCTGAAGGACAAAAATGAGGAAAGAGAAACAAAGGCCAGATAGAGAAAGGAAAACACAGTAAAATGACATTAAAAGGGAAATATATGGAATATATGTCTGCTGATGACCTCACCATCAGCCTCTCACCAGATGTCCGAGTGAGAGGGAACAGATGATAAGAGGGACCCTGGTTGCCAGGCAATTAATGGCTTCTTCTGCATGTTAGGGTGAAGGAGAAGAAGACGTGTAGTGGGAGGGAAGATAACCAAGGATGGATGGAAGATGAGAGGCTGGTGCAACAACCAACGTGAATGCCAAACACTTTACAAAGAAAGGGACTGAGAAAACAAAACCCAGCGCACACCAAGACTGAATTCAGCGTTGTGGGAGGTTGTAGAAGAAGAAAACACGCTAAAAATATCTTGGAAATTATATTTCTCGAAATCATATTGAATTTTTCTGCCGAGCCAATGCTCAACTGTTCCAGCGGTAAAATTAGGAGACATGCTTATGAGTTCACATGTCGTCTCTTGATGCAGACGCAAACTAGATTTCGGCTCGCATGGAGGAAACGATCTGGTTACATCAGGGCATGGCTGGTGCAATTTCACTGCAGTGCTGCTCATGTTCCCTCTGGAGCGTGTGGTGGTGTGTGTGCGCCTATGTATTTATCCTCATCCATTAAGAGCCTGAGACCCGAAGCATGTAGCAGGGCGTTGTGTAATAAAGGAGATTATTTACTTCTTCCTAAGGATTTCCAGCTTCAGCAGACTTCTCTCATCTCCACTTTTAACAACGTAGCTCGAGGACATGTTTCATCACTAACATACCATTATTTCCTCCCTCCTGCAGTGCTGCTCATTACAATGTGTGCTGTAAGTAGACACAGATGAACATGCAGACGGGTGCACTTCATCCACTGTACGTGTTTATGCAGTTTTCTAAGGGATTTGTTATTATGGTTCAGATATACATTTATTTTATGATGTTTACATTTAAAAAAGCATCACATGGGTGGATTTGACTGTTTTGCCTGCGAGTGTGAATGGCCATCCTGTAGTTTTTTTTAGAGTTTAGGGGCCTGACGGAAAAAAGAAACACTTTCCCATCATTTTCTGCCCATCACAGCTGCAGCTTTAAGAGGATAAACTCTCCAACTTACGGATGTCCTGAAGTACAAAACTCCAGAAAAACAGTTTTCCACAAGCGACACCATGCGATTAAATTTTAGCAGCACCATCACAACAGCCAGTCGCCCTGATAAAGTCAAACAGATATGATGCATCCTGTCTTTATCACTTGTATATATGCAAAGGACTTAAAAGGACCAGCTTGTAATGCGGAATTTATACTTCTGCATTGAATCGATGTAGGCTCTGCATCGACATGGAGCCTATGCTGTAGCCTGACATGCACCTCCCCAGAAATGTCACTACATGTCATTGCGACGCAGACCTATTTTTGTCAGCTGAAACCATTTCCCTCCCTCTTTTATTTACGTTTATTTCACAGATAAGAAATGCCGCACAACTATAGATCCCACTAAATCCCCTTACAAATTAAAATCTTACAGGCTGCAGATTCTCCACAAGAGGGAGCACTGCAGACCATCTCCACAAATGCCAACCAGCGCTGAAAGCAATGACAGCTACACTTTGGACCTGATGTTGCCAAGTAGAGGCAAAGAATTAACAACTGGTGCAATTTCATCAAACAAGCGAGCCTAATTGTTCATTCTTTGTAGAAATAGTCAGCTGTCTATTTTGTGGAACGCACTGGGTGAAGAAATCAAATGTCATCAATGTAAAGCACACTGAGGGTGATACTGTTGTCAGTATTCTAAATTCGTATTTGTTTCATGCACGGGGTAATATTGGTTATTAAGAAGTGCAGTGATGTAAACGTGAGGTTGATCGATGGTGAGGAGAGTGTATTTATGTAATAGTTTGATTAGTGATGGATGAGTATAGTTTGGGATTGTGGGCAGACACTAGACAAGCCTGTTAGTTCTTCCTACTCCTTCTCAGACATGAAATGCTCATTTATTTTCTCAGTGCAAGTCTGTTCATTAGTTATTGTTTGTCTCGGTTTTGTAAGGTATTTTTCTATAATATGTTCTATTTTATTTTATTTTTTTAAATGCTCAAAATAAATAAACCAAATTAAATCAAGTCTGGAGCTACCTGGTCCACCAAAACACAACAGATGCAGAGATGATTTCAGCGACGCCGAAGTTCACAGTTCATTTTCTTTTCTGGCTTTCTTTTGGCTTCTGCATCCAAAATGCCAAAGAGAAAATGGTTAAAATGAACCAGAAATGAGTTACAAAAAGTTGGTGAAGCAGCGGCTTGTTTTTGTACACCAAAAACAAACTCCCATCATAAATAAGACAAATAACATCTGTTGAAAGTGTTAACAAACAGCTTATTTTATAATCTTGCTTTGAGTTAATTACAGCTTTTTCTACCATCATGGCTACTGTTTGATATTTCTTTTCTTTTTCTTAAACCTGTCTCAGTGGTTTAGGATTTTTACCACTATCAACTTGTTTTAATTAGGAGTACTATCCTTCTTAAAAAAATCTCCTTGGTATTTTATTATTTTATTGTTGTTTATTTTGCTGTTTGTGTCTCCTGTTCTTAAATACTTGTGTTATTAATTTGTTTTTCTTGTTAAGCACTTTAAGCAGCAGTTTATGTTACGAAAGGTGCTATATAAATCAAGTATATTATTATCGTAATTACTATATTCACTGTAAAGGCAATGTTCTAGATTTTAAGCTGAGCTGGGTCATTTGTTGTCACATACTATTTTTATAATAGTATAAACCACAATCACAGTGAAAATGTCATAGCAAAGAAAAAAATAGAGAAATAAAAAATCTTAACATTAAAGCCAGGCCCTTGTCACACAGCAGCATTACAGGACATCAATAAGATTTTGAAATCAATCCTGAGTTACATTATTAGCAGATCATATGAAGGTGGGTGTGAATGAGGTTAATAAGCATTTGCTGCTACAGAGCACCGAGTTCCACTTTCATAACAAATATAAAAGGACATGCAGTCAGGCAGCTCCATTCACCATCCACTAATCTGTAATGCTACAGGGACGAGTGGGTGAGTGGGTCATCAGGGCACCTACATCACAGTGGTTTTATCTAATACTAGCACAAAAGGCTTCAAAGAGTGTTAGAGCCACACAGAACCACTGTCCTCCACAACTGTTTCACACCAGCTGCAAACTGAAGTCGTACCTTCACACAGCTCCCAACATGACTAACATTCTGTATTTACTCGAACAGCTACTGGGCGGAAAATCTCTCCATTACATCTACTGTATATGAATCAGTAACTATTGCAATATCTGACTCGTCAGTTTGATGTGAGACAAATTTAAGAGAAATCTGGCAGTAAGGTGAAACTGAGTCTAATCAAAGTTCAGAAAGTGAACAGTAAGACTAATGAGCTTTATTATCGAAGTCTTATGTGATCATGAACTGAGCATCTTTGGATTTTGGATTGACAAAACAAGACAAACAATTCATCATTAATAAATAATGTATACAGTTGTAATTTGCAGCCCTACTTCTCAGATTAAGACTTAACACACCGTACAAAATGTGTTGAACTTACAAAGTATGATAAATTCTTAAAGATTATACTGTTCAACAGTGTATAAATTAGTGAGTATTAGTCCCACCTGCACCTGCTACAACATTCAACATTTCCAAAGGTGCCATTCTGCAAAATAAGCACTTCTACTTTGGATACTTCAATAGCATTTAGCTGACAATAACACTTTGAAGGCAGGACTTTAAGGCCCTGTACCCATGCCCTTTGCGCCTTCAGATCCATTGTTGTCAATGTAGATGTGCGGTACGCATGCTTAAAAGTGAGAACAATGCCATCTTGACATGCAAGCGTTCCCAAATGTAATCCAGGATGCAACTGCTGCAACAAAGTTCAACTTTTGGAGCGTAGCAAAGCATACCACACATCATATGACAAGGGACAACCAATCACAGTGAAAAGGTATCTTCCCTTTCCGCCGTGAATATCGGGTCTACGATAAATATGGAGAGGAAAAAGGTCAGCCCTGGACCTGGGACTTCGGGTAAGTCAGTTATGATTTGATACAGGCACAGGCACAACTCGCCTCTGCGCCCTTGAATGTTGGCACACAGTAGGCACAAGAGTAGTAACCAGCACCCGACCTCGCATTTTCCAGGTGGTTAAAGACGTGGCATGTGTCTGGGCCTGACTTGCTGAGAGTATATTTTTGGTGTGGAGTTATTCCTTTCACTTAAGTTAATGATCTTCCACTGCTGGCTAGGGTGGCTGAGAAACAGTGGAAGGTTAGAACAAAATATACACTGTATGTCTGAAGCTATGGATTCAGACACAAATAATAGTGCGCTAAAAACGTAGAGATATCTCCCCTTTCTTTCATAACTATCAGTTCTAAGATAAATACAGAGAAGTTGATCATTTCAGGGCAGGGTTACCCCGAGCTTTACATCTGTCCCACAGACATTTTAGGCCTTTTACACACAATAGGCACAAGAGTGGCACCCTGCGCCCATTTTCCAGGTGGTTAAAGACGTGGCATGTGTCTGGGCCTTACTTGCTAAGAGTATATTTTTGGTGTGGAGTTATTCCTTAATGATCTTCCACCACTGGCTAGTGTGGCAAAGAAACAGTAGAAGGTTAGAAATAAATATACACTGCACATCTGGACCTATGGATTCAGGCACAGACAGTAGAGCGCCAAAAACCAATCGTCCAGTCACAGAGGGTAGATATCTTTCCTTTGTCTGTAAATGTCAGTCCTAAGATAAATACAGAGAAGAAGTTCAGGCACGAGCGCAGCACCCAGCGCCCAACCTCACATTTTCAAAGACGGTTAAAGACATGGCATATGTCCAGGCCTTACTTGCTAAGAGTATATTTTAGGCATTTCAGGACCATTTTAGGCCTTTTACACATTTAAATAACAGCGCCTATAAGGAGATCAGCTCCGAGCTTGGGACTTAAGGTAAGTCAGCTACGATATGGTACTGTTTATGATCGTTCTGTCGGGCACAACCTGTCCCTGCGCCCTTGAAAGTTGGCACACAGTAGGCACAAAAGCAGCACCCAGCGCACAACCTTACATTTTCCAGGTGGTTAAAGACGTGGCATGTGTCCTGGCCTTACTTGCTAAGAGAATATTTTTGGTGTGGAATTATTCCTTAATGATCTTCCACCACTGGCTAGTGTGGCTAAGAAACAGTGGAGGGTCAGAAATAAATACACACTGTACGTCTGAAGCTATTGATTCAAGCGCAAAAAAATAGTTCACCAAAAAAATATTCAGAATGAATTCAATTTAGTTTTAATAAATGACGAGGCATTCTGCCTTGAATACCTAAGGACTGTGGGAGTAGGTATTATCAACTAACAATGGGATGATGCTTAACTGTGATTTAAAACAGTGAAGGGTAGCACACACTAAATAATGAGAACATGATTGAACAGAGAATAGTTCTATGAGACAATTACTTATGTTTATTCAACCAGCAAACTAGATGGATGGTAATTTAGAGACCAGCCTGGGATGGATTAGATAACGGGAGCCGGCTGATGAAGGGGAGCTTTGACAATTGTGCAAATGGGCATGGATGAATCCAGCCGCAAAGCACCTGAGAGGAGAGCTGTAATTATTAGTCGATCGACAGGAAATTAATCAGCAACACTTTTCAGAATCAGTTAAACATTTAAGTCATAATTTAGGCAAATTCAGTGATTCCAGCTTCTCAGTTATGAATATTTGGTGGTTTTCTTTGTCTTTTGTGACAGTAAAGTGAATATTTTTAGGTTTGGGACTGTTTTATTGAATAAAACAAGCAATTCAAACATGGATCCTTGAACTCTGGAAAGCTGTGATGGGCATTTTTTGGTATTTTCTGGCATTTCACGCACTAAAAATTGAGAAATAATCAGCAAACTTATTGAAAATGAAAATAATCATTAGTTGCATCCCAAAAAGAAACAACAACAACAACAAACGAAAAACTCTACTTTTGACATTTTATATTATGCATTTAATTTGAATATTAAAGTGCTTTCTTTGAAATCAACAGTATGTTCAGGTAATAAATGATGCATATTAAACAGTGCAGCTGAGATAAAGCATGCACTACAAGCCGATCTGTTGTGCACTCAATGAGAGCGAATGGAAGCGTAGGTCTCTTTGACTCAGGAGAAACTTCACAGAGAGATTTAGAGAGCACAAGTGTCCTCTCGAAGAAGAACAACAAAAGAAACCTGGGGCTGGGTCCACCCACACATGGCCACACATCTGTCTGATCCTTTTTACCGCGCTTGTCGAAGAGCTTCAGTCTCTTCTCTCACTCATGTTCGAAAACTGAAAACTCACAAACATCTCCCTGCTAACACCCCTTCCTTGTACAGGAACATGCATGAGTGCACATGCACGCAGAGGGCTCTTCTCATTTCTCTCTATTTTGTGCCTCCTCGTCTCCCCTCTTCTCCGTCCTCCCGTCTGTGACCTGGAAATCGATCTCAGCGCGCCATCTTGAAGGATGTCTCAATTCCTTCAATGCATCTCGAGGAGTGAGGAGAGAGGAGGCTCGCTGACGGAGCTGTGAGCGAGGAATTCAGGGGTCTCTTTAACCGAAGAGAACAGTGACGAAAAAATCTGAAGGCTGTCCGTCATTTTGACAGATTAGAACACTGAGAGCGATCTACTGTAACTGTATGTCACACCCCTGTCCAGTTGACGGCTTGTGCATATTACTAAGCTATTGTCTAGTTGTGTCGTTGATCTCATGTGCCTGACATGGTAGGACTATATTACTACATGTCATTGCAAGATGTCACGCAGCTGACAGCAAAGATTTTTTTTATCATCGGTTCCTCAGTTTATCTTTTCTCTCCATGCCCTTATACACAGAGGTGTAGGGCTGCTGAGCACAAGGAAATGACGCTTCACCACGTTTGCTCTCCAAGTGAGGAAACAGAATATACACAGGTTGAATAACCTGGTTGTAATATATATATAATTTTCAGCGCTTGAAGATCCTATCAGCACTGGAGTATACGTAATGCAAGAAAGCCAATAAAAACATTTTTTTCTTTCTCAGTCTTTCGCTGCTAACTGTGAACTAGTAAAGATGAAAAGGCAGCAAAACATCCTTTAATCTTATAGTTATAGTTGAACATAAACATGTGCGTGCATGCGTGTGCATTTGTCATAGATGTGCTCCAGTTTTTAAAAAACAAGCACCACAGTACACTCCTGCTTACAAATGCATAATCTCTAAGCCTCTTCTCCATATTAATTATTAAATGATCATGAAAAGCTATTAAATATGTCTTATTATCAATAAAAAATGAAAATTAAACTGGCAGTTTACAATAGATTACGACGGAATTTTTACCACCCTGTCTGTCAATACGGGAAAGTCTAACACCCCCCCTTGTGAGGATGCACAGGTGTATCATTTGCGGAAGTCTTTTTGGCACCTTGCCTCCATCTATTCGTTTTTAACCGCTTATCCGAAGCTGGGGCGGGGGGGGGGGCGGCAGGCCGAGCAAAACATTACAGACGTCCCTCTCCCCAGCAACGCTTTCCAGCTCCTCCTGGGGGACCCCAAGGCGTTCCCAGGCCAGATGAGATACGTAATCCCTCCAGTGTATCCTGGGTCTACCCTGGGGTCTCCTACCAGTGGGACGTGCCTGGAACACCTCCAACGGGAGGCGCCCAGAAGGCATCCTGATCAGATGCCCAAACCACCTCAACTGACCCTTTCGACGCGAAGGAGCAGCAGCTCTACTCCGAGCTCCCTCCTGTGACGTATAAAAGAGCTGAACACAGCTGAAATATACTATTCAAACCCTGGTATGTGCAGGACTCAAATGAAAGCGTTTTTTTACGTATTCAGTTGTATTAGTTACTCACGATGATCCACACGTCGGGTTCTAAAGCACTAAAGTCTCATTTTGTGAAATCCCTGTTGCCTCATCTCCTCTCTCCTTGTGTCTCCTCCTTGCCTCCTCTGCTCGCACCCCAGGTGAAAGGGACTAATGCTGCAATCCACTGCAATCTGGAAGTCGATGACTCCAAGTCAGTATTCCCCAACCTCTGATCTAAGCACATCCCAGTGCATCTGCTCGGGAAAACATGGATGCCGGCAAAAAAATTTTGCTCCACGAGCATCTACAGAGGACCTACCTTAATTACAACAGCCTCATTAGCAAACAGATATAGGTGTATGAAATAAGCCAAATGTCCTGCTCACCTTTGCTCATTAAAATAAACACCTCAAAATTCTGCAAACAGGTGCTGAGCGTAATAGTGTGAACTACCACAGCCAGAGGAGACAGAAACACCCATACTCACAAAGATCAGCATCAAGCACAAATCAACTGACTGGAAATGGAAATGTCAGCTACACAGTTACAACACGTTTTCACACCACATAAAGCAAAATTTGATGACAACGGTTCACTCTATGTGCTGCTATGTTGATGTGACATCTGGTGTGCTGATTCAGAATTCTGGCTCACACTTGCATCGCACCTTTCTGTGTCAAAGGTTGTCATTTCCACGTTCCAAGAACAATGGCTTGCAGCATAAGACGTGAGCAAAGGAATCAAGGATGTACAAACTTAGCAATCAGAGGAGGAGAAAGTTAGCCCTGCTAAACTATTGTACAAATTCTCCTCTCCTCCACCTTCCATCTGATGTTAAACAATCTATTTCCTGGAGGTTTGTTCAAAGTAATTACATTTGGAGCTGCCCATCAATCAGGAGGTGCAGAGAGACTTTAAAAAAAGAAGAAGAAGAAAAAAAAAAACAACCTGACATTTGATTGTGTGAAGCTCCTGGCTATTAATGTCATCCTCCTCTCCCCTCCCCGTCTTTCTCCTCTCTGATTTCCAGGGTAAACGTCCCTTCTAGCAGTCAGTGGCGGGTGGGTGTGTGGGAGTGTGTGAGGGGGACATGGGCGGTTGCTGTGAGGCATGCTGGATAATATTCTCTAATGAGGCGAGCTAGCCACGCCACCTGGAACCCTACCAGTGGCTGAAATCTGCCTCTCTCAATCTCTGCCAAGCGTCCCCCTCTTTGCATTTTTATATGAACATCTCCGACTTCATTTCTCTTACAGGGACATTTCTCCAGCCTGCGGGACAGAATTTAAAAAAGCCCCTTCCTGTTTATGAAACTTATTCCATCTCCTTATTCCATTATATCTAAATAAGAATCTGCTTCCTTGCGTTGCCCTGCAAAAATCCGTCTCCTTTATCTGACACCTTCACAGTCAAATCTCCATAACAAATCTAGCCTTTAACAATATCTTGCCTACAATCTAATATAGCTGCCATGGATAGGAAGAACTGTCAGAAAGTCCCATTTCTGTAGCCCTATAACTACTGCTGTATCCCCCCCCCCAGACATACTGTATACCCACTCTGTCCGCCTACATGCAGCCAAAAACCTCTGGCATTGTACCAGTGCAGCTCCTGAGCAGTCAGCAGAAAGGGACACGGCATTCAGTCCAAGGATTGGAAAACGCTTACGGCAAAGGAATGTCTGTCAGCCAATGTATTTCCTGATGTTAATCCAGGTGAGCTAATGTGAGAAAATAAGAGGACCTTGATTCATATCTGGAAGGGGCGTCTTGTGCCCTCTAAATTCATATGAGGAGCACGGTTTAGATGGCTGGCAATGAAGCATGACACTAAGTTTTCATATATTCCACTGTGGGTTTGTGTGTGTGTGTTTGTCTACAGTGGTGGAGGGGTATGTGGCAACCGTGGGGAGAGGGATGAGGATGAGTGGGATGCAGCAGACAAAGGAGTGGTTGTTTATTCAGGGAACAGTCGTCTGTCCCTGGAGCCTGCTTATCTATTCTCCAGGGTGTTTGAGTTTGTGTGTGTGTGTGTGTGTGTGTGTGTGTGTGTGTGTGTATCCATGCATGAGAATGTGCATCTAAATTAATTATGGTAACCTTGCAAATACATGTTTTTAAAATGCTAAATATTCTCCTTATGGTAGAGGGTGTGTGTGGCTGTGCAGCATCTTTTCTTGGCTCCTCACATTTCACTTTGACCCACAATAGAAAACTAAAAAATGGCTAACAGACCCCATTTACCTGTAAATAAAGACATCTATTATCATTAGAGAAGTCTATTACAAAAGCCAAGATGTTGTGCAGGGACAGGGCTGCTGCTCAGTTATTGGTTAGGCAAAAACACACTTAACTTTCAAGGTCAGACAAATACAAAAAAAAGAAAGTCTGCCAACAGAAAAAAACAAACAATGCTACTTTTCACTAAGCTTGACTGAAAGGTGGTTTGGTGTTAAAGGCTCTGGGTGTTGTGTAGTCAAATTTAGGAGCTAGGATTGGACACAAGATTAAAGAGATTAAAAAAAAATACATTTCTGACTTCAATCAATTCTTCTCTGTCTTTAGGTGTCCAAAAACATTCAAATAAAACTATCTGGAAAAGGGAAAATCTCTTTTTGATAGAAGTGCTCACAACTCATATCCACACTGAGGCCATAACTTGTGATAAGGACTTTTTGAGCACTTCTCCTAAAGAAGTTACAAAGTGCTTTAAAAACAAAGGAGACACTGCTTCATTTTAAGGCGTCACAAGCCAAAAAGGTTGCTTTAGTCTTTTGATCAAAGCCAAATGTACCGCGGAACCGACAACATCCGCAGAAACAGTGATACAATTCATACTGTCGAGTGTCGTATAATAAAAACCACCCTGGGAGGTCTGTATTTTGACTGAAATATGGAGGAGAAACTCTATAGCTTCCCATCTGGTTCTGCTTATGGTCTGGACTTGCTAGAGAGAGAACTGATGATGAAGGTTGGGGAAATACATGGTGAGCCCTCCTGGAAAAGGATATACTCTCTCCGTCTCTGTCAGATGTCAGAGATGTAGAAACCAGATGTTGATTCTTGCCGTTACTGTTCCCAGTTCTGTTCTGTTCTCACAGTTCGACTGGGATTCCACTCACCACGATTTGGACGTGCTAACCGCAAGACATGACTTATCCACATAATGTTCCTGACATGAGACACATTTGGAACATCTGAAGATTTTGCTTGTCCTCATGGTTTGGATAAGCATTAGTCAAAGGGATAAATGTAGTCAGTGATGCTCACGCAAAAGAAACTAGATCCACAATGTTTAAAGAGACAGTTCAACCTTAAATTAAAAACATATTTTTCCTCTTACCTGTAGTGCAATTTATCAGTCTAGATTAGTGGTTCCCAACTAGAGTGTCGTGGTCCTAAAGTAGGTTGTGGGCCTGTTCTGAATGGACCGCAAGTGACTTGGGAATGTGTCAACTTTGTCAAAAAACACTTCAATTTTAAGTACAGTGAATTTCCAGCACAGAGCTTTTATGTTGAAGTGCTGTTTCCTGCTGTAGAGTCAAACAGCTACTTGACAGAGACAGCAAACTCGCCCAACCACATGGCCAAACGCAAGTATGATGCTAAATTTATTAAACAGTGGGACCTTGAACTAATGACTAAGGAGCAATCTAGATCCCAAGGCTGGACCAGTTTGGAACCACTGATCTAGATGGTTTTGGTGTGAGTGTTGGAGATATCAGCCGTAGAGATGTCTCCCTTCTCTCCGATATATTGAAACTAGATGGCACTCAGCTTGTGGTGCTCAAAGTGCCAAAAAATACATGTGAAAACTCAACAGCAATGTCTCCTTCTAGAAATCATACCCGAAAACTCAAGAAAATCCACAGACCTTGTTGTGATTAGTTTCATGTACGAACTATTTTCTTTCTACTAAACTACACCCGCAAACCGTATCACTGCGCAGAAGGAAGCGTGCATCTACTCATAGACGAGAGGCTCATGCTTGTGACCGTGCGAGATGTAAAAATTAATGTAACGTTAGCTAAGCCAGTGGTGCTAGGTGAGCTAGCAGTAGATGCATGCTTCTGTCTGTGCAGTGACACAGTTGGTGGGTGTAGTTTGGTAGACAGAAAATAGTTCTATGGATTATCTTGAGAAACCAGGTCATGAGTTCTGAAAGGAAACACTACTGTTAAGTTTTTTAAATATAAATAAGGTGCCATCCAGTTCCATTATTTTGAAGAGAAGGCAGACATCTCTATGGCCCATATCTCAAACCCTCTGCAACTCACACCAAAACAATCTAGACTGATACATAGCACTACAGGTAAGAGGGAAATATGTGTATTTTTGATTCTGGGGTGAACTGTCTCTTTCATATTTCTAGTTACAAAAAAATCCAAAACAAATTCTGATAGTATTTCTGAAATCTGAGTCATGCACCATAACTTTCTCTGACCAGAAGGAAAACCCTGCTGTGACTTTTCAAGATTCCATAACCACAGGAACTCTGTCTGATCAGGGGTTCACCTTACTATTTACATCTTGGGGTTTTACAAAATTAAACAAGCGCCCTATGCTCCAACTGGGGGAACACAGTCTGCAGAACAGCACCAATCATTGAAACTAACACTGATAGTTCACAACGTTATGTTCAGAAGAGTAAAAACTAGACTCTCCAACTGCAGCTGTTTTGAGGGCAGAAATCAATACACAACACTGCTCCTCCAGAGATGTGCCAGACCCTACCATGCCCAAAACTGATTCCTTAAATTCAGCTCTGTCCTGGAGTCTTGCTCCTCACCTCACATGTTTTGGGTCTTATTTATTCCCAGGACTCTGGGAGCTCTTCTCCCCTGAGCTGTGTGGAAGAGGGGGGCTGTCTCCGTCTTTCAAGCTACTGTACAGCAGCTGACTGTCACACATATCATCCAAGCTGCCCTGACATTGACCCTTCCCCCTTAAACCCTACCCCACTTACTTTACGCAACTGACTTGAAAGTTGGTGCAATGTGACGAACATTTACTCTATATTCTTGCTCATTCAACTCAACTTAATTAGTACTGTTGTTTTGGGATTTCTGTTAACTTTTGCAACTTCATATTATAAGTTTTTTCCTTTTCCCACCTATGGTTTTTATTGCTCTCTGAGGAAGGGTGGGGACTCTACTTGACTTCTCCCCTGGTTTCGTCCTTTGTTCCCCCTCAGTTTTTTTGGAGGGGACAGCTTGGGTTGGGTCAGAAACACAAAACACTAATGTGCCTCAGAGGGATTTAAAATCTGTCCAAAAGGCGACACCCTCTATCCTCAGATCCTCCATTCAGATGAGGAGAGAAAGAGAAAACAATGAGGGAGAAACCCCAATAAAAGCAAGAGAGGAGGGATCCCTCTTCCAGTTCCACGTCAAAAAATCTGTGTTGACACTCTTGTCATGGAGAGACTGCCAACTACAATGGTAAACGCAAAATCAAGAATGGCCTCATCTAGAGCAAGTGTTTGGTTTGTCTGTTCAGGGCTACTGTAGAAACATAGCGGTGCAACATGGATTTCTCTTTGGACAAGGACCTGCTCGCAATGTAGATATAAACAGCTCATTTTAAGGTAACGAGGACACAATGGTTCTTATTTTCAGGTGATTATATGATAAAGAAAACATGCTTATTATATTATCTTCCATTTCTGTCCACACTCCCACCTTAAGAACACAAATAAAGAATACAGATCAGAGAAGACAGCAACTTCCAGGTGCCATCAAACACCGGTAGGACCGACATCACAAAACCTCCTCTGTACAAACTTGACTCATGCCTATGGCCCGAGTCCAGTTCCTCCCCCAATCCAAACACTTCGCTAACACAAACATGTAATAATAACTTTCTAACATACACAACCACTGCCCGGTCCATCTATAGAAATAAAACTGTCATCATTGGAGATGTGCACCGGGCTTTGTGAGGCTGCAGATTGTTCAAGGCTCTGCCCACAGTGGTCTGTTTATCCAGCTGTCCGTCTGGATAAATCCACTTGGCTGGAGGCAGGGAAAGACTCGGTGGTGAAGAAATACATTCCAGGCTCACAGTGGATGAAACGGAGGCAAACTCTAATGCGTAATGAAAGCACTCCGGCTCAGGCAGTCTCTTTTAATGAATGAGCCTGAAACTGACACATAAAAACCCACTTAAACCTACATGCAGGAGACATGCGAGCAACCGTGAAAAAAATCAAATTAAAAGAGGACAAAGAGAGTGACGGTGAATTCTCCCCTGTTGTTTAGAGGTGAAACAAAAAGGAGACAAAGATGATGTTCAGTCATGATGGAGAATCAATAACTAATCCACCTGGATTACTTCAAAGGCACAAGGTACTCTGGTAACAAGTGCTGCGTGACAGAAGAAGATTGCGACATCATGTGAATGTGTGAGCCTCCAAGCTTTGTGCTCACAGCAATGTCATAAAGCAAAAAGGAGGCGTGCAGATGCCACGTTTAGCACAAAGTAAATCGGGTACAGAAGTATAAAAGCTGAATTTATTAAATATTGTGGCACTGTTAACGGCTAACCTTGAGCTTCTTCATCCCAATTTATTGTTGTAAACTGAGAGAAAGAGGCAAGCAAGGGGAGAGTGCTTAAGTGGATCTCTTCCCACTTACATATTTCTCCTGGGGTTCAACAAGTAAAGTTCTTTTGGCTTGAGTGAGGAGACAAATGCATGGGTGGAAAAACATAAGCTGGTGAGTAATATATGTAAAATTCCTCTGGAGTGTGGAAAGATGATAAAACAGCAGCACATTTGTGAAATTTACATATCACAAGGATTTTTTTGCTGTCCATCTGGGAGAGAAAAACAAGGTTTGAATTTATTAACAATTATGTTATTAATACATTAATTACTTCTAAATTGTTGGACTGGCTACACATCGGTTTGGGTACCAGACTTGGTTCTTTCAAGGGTACCGATCAAATGACATCGGTACTACCGACTACAGATTCACATTGAATCAATGCATGCCAAATTTCGATACCTGAGAGCGCATCTAGAGCCCAGTTTCCACCAAACACTTTCGGTATGGTACCTTTGGAACCAAAAGTAACCCTTCAGACATGGCACCTAGACCCTAATGTTTCCACTGCAAAATGTACGCTTAAATGTGGGTGGGGTTGTTGTCACTCACTGCTCCGACCAGCACTCATTTCCTGGCTCTTCCCTGGTGACACCGAGGTAAGTCTGCACCTCGTTTATCATCCACAGAACGAGGCTGCATGCCGACATTTTCAGAACAAAATAAAACAGGCTGCAGTGAGAGTCTCTCATAACAGGTTTGTGCATTTCAACCTTCTCAGGCAAGTTCGTGTTGCCGGAGCCCACAGGAACAATGCTCCGTTTTTTTTTCCCTCCGAGTGAGGAATCAGAATATACGGTGTTCACATAATCCAGTCGAAATTAATAAATATAAACACTTGAAGATCCACTCATTACTAAAAATGTATGTCATATGTCAACATTGTCATATGGAATATTTAAGGTGTGCTGATGGAGTCACATCATCAGTTCGTGCATTGAGTAACATTACAAGTTAACGTTCCACCTTATAAGCCGCCGGCAGTCAGTCCAGTAAATTCAGTTTTTCCCTCAGAAAAACAGCTGCTGCAAGAGGCAGCAAAACATCCTTTCATATATAGTTACAGTTACCGCAACTCTCCACGGTATGAACAGTGGTTACATGAGCCTCAAAACCAGCCACATTTCAGCCCTGAGCAAAGTGACTGTCCTCTATTGACCAATCAACAGACTGCAGTGTTCACAGCTCCACCTTTTAGTATCAGATCTGTGTGCTAGATACCCCAACAGAGGGGGGGCCCAAAATGGGGAAGGTACAGAATGGTTCCACTGGTACCATCCACCACTTTTCACAGTGGAAACAGAAAAAAAAGCGTACCGAACTGAACTGAACCGTACTGCTTGGTGGAAACAGGGCTTGGATGAGAACGCCTGGTTAAGACAAAGGTTGGAAGTGATGTTAAGCACCCTGAAGCCTGGAAGCCAGCAAAAGAGCTCCAAGGGGCCGGGTTCAACTTTGAACAGTAGGTGAAAGTGCTCAGAAGTCAGGAAGCTTGCCATAGAGCTCTGTGGTTGCACCACTGCTGCTCTATCGGCTTCCCAGCCAGCCAAAACTATCACTGCAGCACTGATCTGCCACAATTAATTTGGCATCTGGTCTATTTTCTTTTCTATATTATTTTAGTAATAGCCTAGTATCACTGCTAGACAAGACGACGCACACACACACAAGCAGACAGACAGACAGAGACAGAAGATTAGCTCTGTGTGTGATTAGAAAAGGGCTGAGGGGCAAAATTGAGTTTTAGTCGACGACGTCACCCCTGCAGCTTGTTCAGAAATTACATTTTTGTTATTACAGAGAAAATAAAGCACTGAAAAGAGGCATCACTGGATACGAGCATTGAATCACTGGCACCAGTACCAGTATCAGTTCAGATGTGAACGGTACCCGACCCTAGCTACACCTTCAGTTTACAGTGTGTTCTGTTGGAGCCCACCGGATCATGTCAGTGTGACTCAGTGCAGTCAAAGTCTGTAAAGGGGCTCAGCATGTGCTCTGATGTGGCTCTGGGTTACAGTGGCTGACTCGGCTGTAATGAGATATAAATGAGATGTTGGGTAATTTAGGCAAGTGACGGAGGGGGGAAGGAGGGGGAGCAGGAAAGGAAAAAGGAAAGAAGAAGACAGAAAGGTTGGGAAATGCCAGATGTTTTTCCAGGTGATTCACGAGGAGAGACACAGCTGTCCTCCTAACTCTAGTCCCCTCCCTCTCCATCACTGTCTCCTCCCTCCTTTCCCCTCTGCATCACCCCTCTGGAACTGCTTCTGATACCTGATGTATCATCCTCGTTGAGGTTTGAAAGACCCTGAACACCTATGGTGAACGCACACGAGACAGGTTAACTATGTTGTCTGATGAGAGTGTGTAAAGACTTGATTGACGTCTACCTCACTCTGTTAGTTTGTTGCATCTCTTAAACTGGATTAATTACACCTTTGTCTCTCTAATTAATACTGTAAATGGGGTCAGGTGAACTTGTGTAATCCCAGCATAGCTCCATCAACCTACAACCTGATGCCACGTTCATGTCATAAAGTTGTAAATACTATTTTTGGACTTGAGAATAGTATTCACATCAACATCCAAGATGTCATAACAATTGGGAAACTACGATTTTTCTGGAAGTTGCAATAAAGACAAATTATTTTTTGCTGAATAATACACAATTTCCTGGTGAAACAACACAACATAGACGCTTTAATCCACCAAATTCCGATATTAAAAGCAACTGAAAACAACTTTTATGCAAATAGTGCCATATTGTCAATGCAAAGTATTTGTAACCCTCACATGACCAATTCTCCACCCATAAAAGTGTCTTGAGTTGCTCAATGACTGACTTGATCATGCACACCTCTACTAGAGTCTGGATACCCGACCTGAGCCAAACGATGAGACCCTACAGATCAGGCTTTACAGATGATGTTTGGGTTCGAGTCATGGGTTTGTTATTTACGTTACAAAACTTGAACACAACACACTGGCTATTTTAGGGGCTGTTCACATGATGCAATTTTTGCGCCCTCGAATTCGTTTTTAACGTAGGTCTACACACAAACAGCACCTGAAAGAAGATCAGCTAGGCACTCAGGATTTCAGGTAAATACGCTATGAAACGGTGCTTGTTAAGGCTGCTTAGTAGCGTCAGATGCAACTTGCCGCCGTGCTCTTGAACGCTCTCACAGAAAAGGTACAGGAGTAGCATCCAACGCCAGATTTCGCGTTTTCCAGGCGGTTAAAGACGCAGCATGTGCAGTAAATATTCAGAATCAGAATCAGAAATACTTAATTGATTGCCGAGGGGAAATTATTTGTGTTCATGTAGGGTAACAAAATATGTCATCACGTAGCGTTACCCAAAGTTCAGTGTACTTGCTCGGGAAATTCTGGCCTTTCGATTGAACACAGGAGGACAGCGCTGAAGTCTTTCATAGTGGATACAGTCCTTTCCCCTTACAATAGCGCCAAATAAACCATGATGGTTGGATAATATAAACTGTATCATTACTGCTGATGACTTTGCTTAATGTGTGTGTGTGACGTGTGTGTTAAAACCATCGACCTAAATAAGCCTACAGTGTCTGTTGATGGCCATTTACAAGGTGCCACATGTAATCACAACATACAGGCAAGCTGTAGCCATGGTCACAACAATAGTGTGCAGTGACGAACTCAGTGCTTAAGTACCGTTACATTAACTGCATCTGGCATAGGTGGGGTTCGGATCGGGCTCGGTTACTACTCTCTCCAGCGGCTCGAGTCACACACTTATATCCTCCATCCATCCCATATTGATAGGTGTAAAAACCTCTGTGGGCGTGCAGGGCCGTTAACCTTTTCACAGCAGACATTTTGGCATGCCATTTCAGGAAAAGCACAGGTGTAACTGAGAATATTAAAATCAACTACATGTGCACATGCTGGCTAACTGGCTCAATGGAAGACCTGATCTCAAATGTGTTTGACCTGTGCTTTTTCCCGCTGAGAGAAGTTAAACGTCTGCTGTGAAAAAAGGTCTGTTCTTTCACACACAGATCAAATTATCTTACTCAGACCTCCAGCCCAAAACAAACCCGTGCATGTTCTTGGTTTTAAGTATGACTGTAGGCCGAAACTGGCAGAGGTTCTGATTAAATGTAGGAGCAGTTTATTTGACCTTTCTTACAGCAGGCATTTTGACTTGCCAAACACTGATGCAGCTTATAACATCACTAATTGCTGCATTCAATTCATGTGTGCCAGTTTCAGGGCTCTGGCGTCGTGCACGCTGCATCACTGGCACGACTTAATAATTGGACACTTTAAATGGAACAGAGCCATCATTAGTGTTATTAATGAGCCTCTCCTGCTATGGTGAGTTATTATGTCTGCTGGAAAGGTGCTGCAAACGGAGTTCAAGTGGAGAATGTTGGCACCTTCAATGCGCACATCATCTGACACACACACTCTTGAATGGACGTGTGTGTGTCCAGCATCCAGGCTTCACCTCTAGCATTAGGTTCAGTTCCTCTACTTCCCTTTCTGAGACGTTCCTTTACCACTTGTCTTCTCTCTCCTCAGCAGAAAGGCTTTTGTTTACCATTTTTTAAAATATATGCCAGGCCTGAGCGTGTATGTGTGTGTGTGCTTCCCTTAATATTTCTTGAGGAGTGCATTTGGGAGACTGTTCGTCTCCAAGTGTGTACACACATGCATCTACACACGCGTACACACAAGCCTGGCATATTTCAAATATGAAAGTGCATTTCAGCTAAGAAGTGGGAAGTGATTTATGAAAGGCTTTAGGGAAAGGCTTTCTACTGAGGATAGAGAAAAGACATGGCAGAATAACTCTTCAGAGATGGAGAGTGGGAGGGTGCTGCTGAACCTAATGTTATAGATAGCAGAGCAATCGGTACGGCTGAATATCACAGTGGCAGATCAGAACACAGTAGCTCAACCTTGTGCTTACAAAATGCTCCTTGAGGTTGTATTAACACAGGAGAAATAATCAAATGAATGAAATGTCATTGTTTTCATCCCCATAAACGTCTGGTTCCCAACTGTTACACAGATGCTATTAAAGCGAGGACAATAGACTCTCTGTCATTGTTGCATGCTGAGCTCAGCTCTCTGGTGTGCACATTACCTGATATAAACAGAAGAGCAGAAATGAGAAAAATATATATGCTTATGTCTTTGTCTGACAAAACTCACGGGGGCTGCTGTAAAATCCTGATAATTGCTTGGAAAAAGAAGACAATGTGAATGTTTTAGGATGTGAAATGAGAATTGGGGATTCATACTCAACATGAACTTCAACTTGGTGGCAAGTAAAGTTTATAGTTTTAATGATGCCGACACTGTTTGATTCTGTCGCATCAGGACAAGGCGATAAAATGATTACAATAATTATCTAGATGTAACTTTCCTTGTTAGAGATATAATAAATGTTGTTTAGTTTTTAATATAATTAAAACATCTGTATGCCCGCAGGCGGGGGCGATAATGCACCTAAAATGCCGGTTGCCACCCGCCATTAACTATTTTTGACAACAACCTCTCCTTCCCATCACTTTCCCCCTCTGCTGCTGAACTCTCATCCACACCTTCATCACATTCAGAATTGACTACTGTAACAGCATTCTTTATGGTACACCATTTATTGCAACATACTTACACTCACCGGCCACTTTATTAGGTAACTGCTCATTAACACAAATAGCTAAACAGCCAATCACATGGCAGCAACTCAATGCATTTAGGCATGTAGACATGGTGAAGACGACCTGCTGAAGATCAAACTGAGCATGAGAATGAGTAAGAAAGGTGATTTAAGTGACTTTGAACGTGGCATGGTTGTTGGTGCCAGTCTGTCAGAAACTGCTGATCTACTGGGATTTTCACACACAACCATCTCTAGGGTTTACAGAGGATGGTCCGACAAAGAGAAAATATCCAGTGAGCAGCAGTTCTCTGGGTGAAAATGTCTTGTTGATGCCAGAGGTCAGAGGAGAATGGCCAGACTGATTCAAGATGATAGAAAG